>NC_041385.1:7952238-7956134 GCF_002162155.2 Triticum dicoccoides | reverse complement strand
AGTTCAGTGTAGATCCATCAATTTGCAAGCTACAACACGCTTTGTTTCAAGTTCCACTGCTGGACTAGTTAGTGTGGCCATGATTGATCCTTAGCACGACATGGAAGAAGCATTTGCTTTTCGATTGGTTTTCTTTATTATTATTTGACATAGCGCTATGTGAGAAATACTTCTCATTGGAATGCAATTTAGTAGTGGATTCATTTTAGTGCTTTCTAGTCATGCAATTTACGATGTGTTTTTATCAAATTTGCCTACGTTTCCATGCTTGCACATGCATATTTCGATCCCAAAGATGACTTGGGTCATGCATGCATAGTGGGTACACACACAACATGTATAACTTTTTCACACAAATGCAACATATATAACATGTTCACACATATATCCCGGGGCATTGTGGAGAAGTGAATGTAGGTGCTCCAAAACGACAGACCACACACCTAATGATCAAAAGAAGGTCAGCAGTTATAGTTATATATCCAAAACCAATTTATCTTTTATGATTTCCCATGCTATTTCTAGCAGCAAACTGCTCACAAGAAAAACCATTTCCCATTCTATTACACATGCTTGATGTCATAATCTTCATGCTAGAGAAAGCACACTCAACACTTGTAATGCGAACTGGGAGTTTGTAACAAATATAAGTTTTGCAATAACTACTAACATGAGGGGCATGCGGCTCCTATCGGCGATGAGCCATGAAGAAATAAGAGGATAAAGGTCCAAGGGATCAAGTGTGTGTCTTGCCCGGTGTCAGTGTGCTGCTCTACCTGAGAGGAAGGCGATCGAGGAGGAAGGAATTCGGTACGGTGGACCAAATCAGATCGGCTCACAACAAGTCACCATTCACCGCAAAAAAGAAAAGACGACAAGTCGCCATGGTACATGGAGATGGAGATGGAACCGGAGGCATGGTCGAATTAAATCATGATTCATGAAGGTTGGAGGTGGATGAGTCACATGCACATATACAAGACTGATGCTTCCATCGACGAACACCATTCCTCGACTAGGGCCCAGAATAGCAAGCTCACACGTGGGCGCACCATTGTTGGGTCGGCCTATTTGGTGATTCCTCGTATGGATTTTAGGGACCTTGCTGTTGGTTTTCAGCCAGGTTTTTCATTTTCTTTCCTTCTTCATTTTCTTTTTTCCGTTAATTTTTATTTTTCTACTCTAACCCTTTACTTTTTTCTGCGTGTAGGCTCTTGTTTATCTACTTTTTAAATATATTTTAAACATTTTTCCATATTACACAAAATATCGATATAATATGTACTTTTTAAGGAAATGCGCGATAAACATTTAACAATTACACATTGAACATTTTTAGATACGTGATAAACATTTTGTATACCACGGAGAACATTTTTAAATACCCACGTGCGTTTATTAAATACATGATGAACATTTTATTTCACATAAATGAGCACTTCTTCCTAAATACATGAATGCCTATAAAACAAATAAACTATCTTATTACATGAATATAATTTTTGTACACACTAAACTATTAAATTCTATACATACAATTTTTTTGCATGTACATGAACTTTTTTTTTCATTTCCCGTAAATAACTCTAGTGCGAGGGAGAGGCCATGGCCAGGCACGCTGCCCTCGCCATTGCGGAGATCCCGGCGGTGAAGGGGAATAGAGAGGTCATGCCATTGTCGAGGAGGGCCATCTCAGCGCTTGTAATCGCACAAGATCCTAACAAATGTTAGTTAGGTTTAGGTCAAGTACATCTAGTTTAACAACTAGGATCTGTCCCCATGGTTGTTGTACTTATCATGTATATTGTAACCCTGAAAATCAAGTAATTGCACATATAAATACATGACCTGCCCCTCGGGGCATTACACATCAAACTATTCTCTCTAACTTGGTATATGGAGCAACAAGATCCTATCTCCCACCATGGCCAACACCTCACCTAGCCCCTTCTCCAACACTGCCGGCACCCTCATCACCACCTCCGCCACACCCTCACCACCAGTTCCAGCTCCTCTGCCGCACCCACGATCACCTCGATCGAAAACCTCATCACCACACAACAATTTTATTCACATCGTAGACAAGACAAGAGACATCTTCACAGAACAATCTTATTTCACACATACGGGACATTATATCACAGTCCTCCATTGATCCCCTCAACTAATACCTTGGGTTGCAACGCTCATGCCTCAACTCATACCTTACCGAACTACTCACACATTGGGATTAGATCGTGGGAAGAAAGCATTGAAGAACACATCTTGAGATTGATTGATTGCAATATGTCTTACAATGGATGCCTTGTGCGATGCACCATTATAAGTATGACTTGGATGGATGAGCACTATGGTGGTGGTGGAGATGGCGGCGGCTAGGGTTTGCAGATGAAGAAGAGGTCTTGGCTGTTGTGTTTGTAGTCTGGTGCTCTCTATGTTGACATTTCGATGGGGTCCCTTCCACGGAAGTTGTTCAGATGGACGATCTGCCTCGGAATTCATGCCATACGGGCACCCATGCAGGCTGCTGTTTTCACAGAAACGTCTCCTGATGAGTCTTTCTTCCATTCCATTTCCACATGTGATTTGTTTCATGTTTGGCCCATTTCCTGTGGAAACACATCAAGAAGAGGGTTTGTGGAATCCTTTGCACCCATTAGTCATTAGTACCAATATCGGAGCGAATTTCTCTTTTTAATTGAAATATCTTGGTTTAAACAAAGGTGAAATTGGTGTAAAAGTATCACTCATCGGGTTCCAACTGAGAGGAAGGCGATTGAGGAGGAAGGGGATACAGTGGACCAAATTAGATCGACACACAACAAGTCGCCATGGTCCGTGAAGATGGAGCTGGAGCCATGGGGGCACTTGGGATGGTTGAATAAATTCATGATTCACGAAGGTTGGAGGCGGATGAGTCACATATGAAAAGGAAAGAATGATGCTTCCAAATCCATCAGTTCTTCTTCGGAAGTTGCCCCCACTAAATTCTGCATGAACAGTTCCTCCACAAAGATCTCTGCATATTCCCCATGTGGAGTTGCATGTACTGCCTTCTCAACAGTTGCATCATCATGGAGAAAGAGCAAACCATCCCTCGATGCTTTTCCTGGAACAAGCCAGTGCATTTTATAACTAAATTTGCCCTTGCAGTTCCCTCTTTCTACCTGATGCATATCTTTTGAATGCAGTAATAACTCTTCATAAGTCATAACCACTTTGCTTCTCTCCACAAGTAACCTAGCCATCAGTCCATCGTTGTATTCAATCAAGCCATTCGATGTCTCGAATTTGCCAAAATAGAGCAGTTAAACACTAAAGCATTCCTCTGGATATCCCCTGGACAAAAAAGTGAAGCTTCATATCAGTACACACAAAATCAATCGTTACAACAGTACACAAATAATTCAAACTTTATATCGCTGCACAAGAAAATCAAACTTTATATTAGTACACCACCACACTCCGGTTTGTCTCTTCTCATTATATGCACGTATAAGCCAAGTTTCCCATCACTACTAGGAAAAACCTTATGCACAGGAGCTTACCAGTAGCGCTGTTTAGAAGGCAGCACTGCTACTAACTATCAGTAGCGCTTGGGAAGAAAGACCGTTGCCGGGAGGCTAGGTATACTAGTAGCGCTTATACGTAAAAAGCGCTACTGCTATTGATCATAGCAGTAGTGGGGGTTGTGAACGAGCGCTACTACTAAGGACACCTTATCCAACCCGCCCGCGCGCGTCCTCACTCTCCCCCTCACACTCACTCACTCTGTCGCACGCCGTCGCCCACCGTCGCCCACCAACGCCCCAAGGTCCCTCCTCCTCCTCCTCCTCCTCCTCCCTCCGGCAGATCCCTCCTCCTCCCTCCTCCTCCTCCTCCTCCTCCTCCTCCCT
>NC_041385.1:7940358-7951969 GCF_002162155.2 Triticum dicoccoides | reverse complement strand
AGAAAGGCTTTTAGTAATAGAATTTAGTAATAAAATTTTTAGTAAAAGAAATTAGTAATAGAAATTTTAAGGTACAAAAATGTATGATGCTATATGAGATTTTTTTAGTAAATGTAGGTTTTATGGATAGAATTGAAAAATTAAGTAAATGTAGGTCTTTTGAATAGAATAGGAATTTTTTAGTAATATTTCTTCTTTTGAATAGTATAGAAAATTAGTAAATGTAGAATAGAACAGAAAATTAGAAAAATTTCAGTAACTGAAAGTCTTCTGAATACAATAGATTTCGTTCGATGTCGGTATAAAATAAAATATGAAAATGCCCATGTCGATGATTAGAAATAGGATTTATGAGGATATATAGATAGATGGATGGATGGATAGATGTTAGGGCTAGAACTAGGGTATTTTTAGTAAATGTATAGGTCTTTTCAATTTTTAGGGTTAGAACAAGGTATTTTTAGTAAATGTTAGGGCTAGAACTAGGATGTTTTAGACATAGGGTTTCACTAAGTCCTAAGATGAGGATAATAATGTTTTTTTATATTTTTTTTTGCTGAAATCAAGGAGCCCCTGCATCATCTCTGCCGTCGTCCCCGTCACCGACCACCTCCGACCTCGAGGTCAGACCAGCCAAATCCCCATGTCGATGATGCTGTAGATGTTTTGATAGTTGTAATAGAGTAGTAGCTACATGAGTAGTTGTGATAATTTTCATGGAATATGATGGAGATTTAAACATGTGATATGTAGTGTTCTGTAGTACTAGTGCTTGACCAAGTGGCCTATGTTTGCAGGGAACACCTCACAGTGGCCTATGTTTTGCCGGAGTGTTGATTCATTTCCGTTTCGTCAAATTTCAGGCGCTCGATATGTCCTATTTTAGCAAAGGTCATGCCAGATTTTTCCGTGAATTTTAGCATGACTTGTGCTAGAATATGTAGGAAATATCGAGTACCCTGGCTTTGCTAGAAAGAGAATTAAACAACATTTTGACTTGACTTTAAGTCTGTCAGGGATCCATAAATAACAGTCAAAAAATGAGTGAGGAAGAGTCTCCACCATATATGAGAGAAGAAGAATGCCGATTGTTGTCATGGGGGTCGCTTCTCCTTCTTCTCCTTGTGCTAGACCTTTGTTATGCACTAGGAGAAGGAGGAGTAGAGACCATCATCGACGGTCAAAAAATCAGTGAGGGAGTGTCCACCATATACGAGAGAGGAAGCAGAATCCCGACAGACCGGTAGTCAACCCGTGATGAATAATCATGATCTAATTTAGTTTTTGTAGTACATATACTTAATTTTTTAAGTTTAATCTTTGTATTACGAACATAGGAAATGTCTTCGGACGGCGAAAGTCTCCCAGAGTGCGATTGGTGCGGCGACAACCATGGTCTGTGCGACAGGCCTCACCTGGTAGAAGGTCGGCGCTTCAACATTAAGCTCCAGGTTACCCTCGATGTTGAAACGGTACGCAACAACGACAAGTGTTTTTTTCGTAATTAAGCACGACTTCTGCTTCTTCAACGTGTAATTTTCGTATTTTACAATTCGACTAGCTTATCCTATGCCATGCAAGACGCTATGTCTTGGAGATGATGGATTTTGAAGATCATGCAAGTATGGAAACAAAGATAGTTCACCTAAGGACCCATCATGGTTTTGATTTTGCTGTAAATCTATACAATTCGGAGAGCGTATCTCATTTTCAGTTGCTCGAATTGGGAAGCATTGTGCAAGGCGTGTGATTTTCATGAGGGTATGGTTGTCACCTTGGATCTTGGTGATCCTAACATCAACTAAGATAATATGGACATTTGGGTCCTTGCTGATACGCTTCCAATTCTACCACTACGTGAATTTCTCAAACATAGTTATTAAGTAATTTATATTGTTTATTTCAAAATAGTTGACAGCTTATTTCCATTGGTAGCTTACTTTCATTCTTCAAAGAATGTACGGAAGATGGTAGACAGAACCTACTACACCAATGGCACATAATTAACTTATCAGGAGAAAGATCATCTTATCTCATTTATTATTGATGTTGAGAATTACAATATCAATTATCAAACTCCTACACATTATGGTCACTACGTGCCACTAGTTCACATGTTGACCTACGGTAACATCCATGGAGATGACATGGTAAGATTTTTTTACTATTACGACATCCGTGCCTCTCTTGCATAGATTCTTCTATAGCTAAACTACATTGCTAACTACGACGTTATTACTATGTTTATCAACAGAAAACACCGAAGGATTGTGTGCCTCATCTCATGCTTCTGAAAGGTCACCTTGATGTTATTAGTTTATGGCCAGGTCTATCTAGGCTTCAGTACTATTCATACCGGATTTCTAAAACCGATGAAGACATGACAACCAAAGAATGGAAAAAATGTATGGACAATCGTAGGGAGCTACTTGGAAGCAACGTTGTGCGAAGCGCAAGAATTGGAGACAGGATAGTCTCCATTCTCCATAATGGAGAGTCAGGGCCTATCTTGTTTTATTCTATTTTACCTTAGAGAGGGTAGTTAGGTCCTAGCTAGTACTCATGATCATGTGCTAAGAACAATTAAGTATGGTTGGTTAGATGACTATGATGATCACGAGTATGACTTGTTATTATGATAACGAGTAGAAGTTGTATGATGATGATGAGTATAACTTGTTATTATGATACCAATGCTGAGTTATATTATTATGATGATGCATGATGCTAAGTTGTTATATGAGCATGATGAGTTATTATATATATCAGTGGGTGAAATGAACATGTATTAGATTCAAGTGAAGGCAACATGTGGTGCACATCAAAAGTACCGCTAATCCAAACTAGATCAAGTTTGGATTCGTAGTACTTTTGACATGCACCACAAGCTGCCTCCACTTCAATCTAATCCACGTTCATTTCACCCACTATTACATATAATAACTAATCATTGTCATAAAATCATATGATGAAAGCAATATATATAAAACTTATACAAATACAACGATAATAAGCTGCATTTCCAAAAATACAGGAAAATTTAGCAATAGCGCTTTTCGGAAGAAACGCCACTGCTACTTACTATTATCGACATCGCTTTTCATTATCAAGCGCTACTACTAATTAGGTATAGCAGTAGCGCTGAAAAACCAGCACTACCACTACCAGTTAGTTGTAGCGTCTTACTGGTAGCGCTTGTACAAGCGCTACTACTAGTTATAAAACAAGCGCTACTACTAGGGTTATCCCTAGTAGTGCATGATTCCCCTCTCTTCTGTAAAACAACCTGCTAGATTTGGCTGCCACAACTGGGGTCCAAACCATTGCGACCATGCAACCAAATCCGATGCTTCTATTTGTCCAGAACTGCGTCCTTACCCAAACCCCAAAACCCTCACCGAGTCCTGCGAGGATAAAGTCATCAGTCGACCAGAGAGCTCACCTATGGTCATGATGTCGGCGGGCAGGGACGACGGGGCGACTGTCAACGCGAGTGGCGAGGCGGACGGGCGACGGCGGCGCGGTAGAGGGAGCGGTTGAGGGAGCAGAGTAGAAGGAAAGAAAGAAATCACCTGACCATTCCCTTCACGAGAAAACCACATGATTTAATCATTGACAAGTCATCTCGTCAAGTCATCACTGCCTATTCAAATACCGCCTAAAATTCTATCCAATACCGTCGAGCTGTTTTCTGTATGAAAATGACGTATCGGGCCAGAAGTGGGTTGGGCATTGTGGTGGACTTGCACGCGCGACAATACAAACTGATCGACTATTTCTGGGCGATTCCTATTTCGTACCTATTGCAAGTGCCTCTGTACTCGACCTTAAGATGATGTATTGGCTCAGTCTCTCGAAAGATTATAAGGATAAGATGTGCGTTTTTAAGGTTGAGTGTATATGCATAAGTGTGAGTGTATGTGTTTGGACTGTATATAAAAAAATAACCTACCATGTAACCCCACAAACGCCCTGTCCTCTGCCTGTGCCGGTCCATTCCACTTTTTTCCCACCAGTTTTTAAAATGTTCTAGAACCTTCTTTTTTCTTTTTCCTTTCGTTTTCTCGTTTTTTTGTTTTTTCATATTTATTTTTATTTCTCCTTTTACCTTTCCTTTTCAAATCCGTGATTGTTTTTCCCAAACTCGTTAACTTCTTTGAATTCATGAAGTTTTTTCAATTTGTGATTTTTCAATTTTTTTGCACAATTATAAATATGGAAACAATTTGTAAGTTCATGATTATTAAAAATACCAGCATAGTTTTCAAATTCATGAACATCTTTTCATGTTCAATACATGTTTTAAATTGATGAAATATTTTTTAAATGCATTCAAAATCCTTGAAATTTGGGATCAATTTGAAAATCCATGAATGTTTTTTGAATTTTGTGTGCATTTTATGAATAGACAAACATTTCCAGAAAACAATTTATCTAATTCAAGGAACATTTCCATACTGTTCATGTTTGGTTCATACCGGTTTTGTATGCTTTTCTGTTTTATTTATTTATTTGTTTCCTTTGCTTTTTTAATAAACTGTGCGAATATTTAGGAAAAATGCTAGATTTTCTAACTTTTTTGCGGGAAAAAATTCTTGATTTTGAAAGAATATTCGTGTTGTCAGAAAATGTTCCCATTTTGGCAGGGAATTTTTTTGAAAAAAGTTTAGAAGATATATAATTTTTTTAAATGTTCAGATTTTAGATAATGTGTTCGGAATTTCAAAAAATATTTCTCACTCGGATTTTACTTAATCAGTAATAATTTATATGGATTGGAGGGAGTAGCGTTTTCACAAAAAAAAATCAGTTTTTTAAAAAATATTTGGATTTTATAATATATATATGTTTTTTAAAACATATTTGACATTTTCAAAAGTTGCATTTCAAAATAATGTTTGTGCTTTTTCCAAACAAATGTTCTCTAGTTTTTAAAAAAAATCACTTTTCTATTTTTTTCGTTTTCTAAACTGAATAGAAAACCAGCAAAAAAAGGACGCCCGCTACCATGCCCAGTTCACTACAGTGCACCAGCTCTACACAGTTCCTTGGTTCGCTAAATCGGGTGGGCTAGCCCAGTCGGGAGTTTGTCGTGCGAAGCGCGACAGTTTGACGCAATTGAACATAGCCCAGTACCATGGAGTCAATTACGTTGGAGTTAACAGATCGATCCATCGGGTCTCGTATGTGAGCTGTCTAGATTAGGGTTTCCTGTGCCACCGTCGCCGCTGCCAATTTAGGCCCCCTCGCCTCCGGCTGCCATCTTGGCGCTGAGAGGTGGGGGGAGCTCGGATCTTCAAGACCTCTATGTTCTTCGTCAACGTCTAGTGATCATCATAGTTTTGTGAGAATGATTAAATCTCCTCTTGTTTTTTTGGCGGTGCCATAAGATTAGAGAGTTGCTTTTAGGAAACCATTAATGGCAATGTTCGTGCGGTTGAAAGAGTAACAACATCGTTGCTTCAGTCCAGTTGCAGCCACTTTACCGAAGTCTTTGAAGTATTTCTTCAAGATTGATACCACGAAGAAGGTGTTTTGAACAGATTTCATTGTAATTCTTAGTCGTTGGAGTTACTTTGTATTTCCTTAAATCTTAGATTTAAATCAGTGTACCTGTAATTGTTATGCCTATGAATAAAGTTACTGGTGTTTTGAAAAAAATTACGTTGGGGTCCACGTCCGGGTCGGACTAGAACCGATTAGTAAGACTTGTAAACAAACCGTGAGAAGAGACCGAGGATATGTTGCTGCCACCAAATCGCCTGTGTTCGAGCTCCCTAATTAGCCTTTTGTGTACCTACGCGTGCGCGCCGATCAAGTCGGCGTAATCAGCTACATCTACGAGCCAACAGAGCACTCCCGGCCGTGTGTTCCTTCCCCAAGCTACATCTTTTGCCTTGCCTTGGCGGCGTACGTCGACATGAAACGCCAACAACACGGCGAGGTGGACGCCGGAATATGCCGCCGCCGTAGCCCACGTCTCCATCCCCAAATCCATGCCAGTGACGTGGGCGCCGCAGTGGCCCGCCGACGCAGCACGCGTCTCCATCCCCAGATCCACACGAGCGACGAGGGAGCCCGACTCATGGACCGCCGCCGCCGCCGCCATGGCAGCTTGCTGGACAACGACCATGATATGCTCTGGGAGATCCTACTCCGCCTCCCGCCGCAGCCGTCCTCCCTGCTGCGTGAATGCGCGGTCTGCAAGCGTTGGCGACGGTTGCCACTGACCCCAAGTTCCTCCGTTGCTTCTGTGCCCACCACCGGAAGGCACCCCTCCTCGGCTTGCTCGTGTGTCGCAACAGCCACAAGAACGTGTTCCACCCCGTACTTGAATCCTCCCGACCGCATCCCTCGGAAGCGCTTCACCCTTGGATGCTACAGTAAAGTACGTTATAGTGTGCTCAGTTGCCGCCATGGTCGCATCCTCGTCAAAGACTCAAAGAATAAGGAGGTCGTTCTGTGCGACCCCATCACAGGCGAGCAGCACCGCATGCCCGTTCCGCCGGGATTCGACATGACCTATCTCAGCGGGGCGGTGCTCTGCACCGCCGGCGATCAGGGACATGTGCACGGCAGCTGCCATGCCAGCCCCTTCAAAGTGGTCCTGTTGTCCATGTTCATACACGATGATCGACGACCTCTGGCCCGTGTTTTCTCCTCACAGACCGGCAGGTGGGGCAATCTCATCTCAATAGAGACTCAACCTAAGACAATGTATGGTCCTTGTTGCCCCGACACCCTTGTTGGCAATGTCATTTACTGGTTGTCTAGGTATGGGAGAGACGATGTAGTTGAGTTTGATTTGGAGGGGCAGAAGCTTACCCTGATCAAGGGGCCTCACAGTATGAATAATTTTAGCATATGTCAGTGCCAGATTATACGAACAGATGATTGTATTGTTGGTGTTGCCATGTTGTCTTACCAGGACATTCAAGTGTGGCAGAGGGAGGTCAATTCTGAAGGTGTTTCCATATGGTTGGTCCAAAAGACAGTTGCATTGCATACCATTCTGAAGACCCTTCCCCAAATTTCGGAAACAATGCCATGGAACAAACTGATGGGGTATGATGAGGATACCAATGCAATGATTTTATATATGCACGATAGTGCCTATATGGTTCAACTCAAGTCAATACATTCCACCAAAATTGATGTACCATGTTCTACGAAGTACTATCCTTTCAGGAGTTTCTACCTACCAGGTGATCACTCATCCTTTGTCTTTATATATAGTAGGAGTAGGCTAATCTAGTTATTTTTGTAAATAATTGCTCACACAAAATTATTGTGATTCTTAAATGTTCACTTACCCTCTCTTATAACACACCTATAAATATACGTTATATAAGTGAATTATTTTGCGCGGGTTATACTTGCCAGCTCTAATTGCCACTTGTTACCCTCTCTTATCAATTTGTCTCTATCGTGGAACTGTTATTAATTGTCGGAATTCTTATGCTTCTAGGCACAACCGTTGCTGGTGGAACTAATGGAGCAAAAAAGTTAGGATGATTGTCTGGTTTGATCTGCTAATGTGCTAAAACGGTTCAACGGGTAAGAAGATCTTCTGAATATAATTTGTGAGTTTTGAAATGTTTGATTCTTCTCTTTGGAAGATATGTGACAGACAATGTGGGTAGCATGCACCATCAAAATATTGCCCATGTGGATGACATTTGGATTCGCGCATGCTAACAACATAGAGTAACAATTAAAATGGCGACGACGCTGCGTGTTGGAGCATAAATGATACGTTGATAATCCAGATCTTATATGCCCATAGTTCTCCCTTGGTTTTCTACCATAATAAGTAATATATCCGTAGCCCATTTTGCTATTACACACATTAGTCAGCTCTTTTAACTCCATCACCTACAAAAAATTATGTCAAAAGGGTGAAGGATTTACATACACGCAGGTAATACTTTGTCGATATCTGCATCAGTTACTAACAAATTAACACTTTTCATTTCTCCAGGTGAAGGGTGCTGCAATTTTTAGTTGTTACCAAGTTTCTCGCATCACATCAAATGTGGTCGGCGGTGTTTATATGTTATCTTCAAAAATGTAATTGTGCCTTATTCTAGTCAAGTAGGTAATGTAGCAAGATGCTTTTAAATACCTAACTTGGGGTATCATTTCAAGTAGTATCTCGTCACGCCTTGCATTTTTTACATGTGTGTGCTTGGCAGTCTTATCTTCATCGAGGAGAGTATCTGCCCCAGGTATTTGCATGTTTGTGTGCTCACCTTTGGTTTGAAATGAACGACATCGCTCGTCAGCTATGGTTCAAAAATATGTGTTGCATGTGCTTGGCAGCTCTAGGAATGCCAGGACATTGCTCTATAATTTTATTTTGTTTTTACAAATTCAAGATCTGTTGCAGATGAAATAAGCATTATATCAATCCAAATGAAGCCCGGTAGGCACAATTTTAGTGTTGGTCAGGAAGTTGCATCAATGTTTACATGACTAAAACTATTGATGTAGAAGTTTCACTGGTAGAGATGGGACTTTCTTACCCTGGGAGTGAAGTTGTTGTTGTTGTCCAGTTACCTTAGTGGTTCATATGAGCTAGAGGACTCTTCATTCTTAAAGCAGTTGTTTGTTGCTGAAGGCACGAGATTGGACAACAACGAGTCTATAATTGCACTCGCAAGAATACATACAACATTCTTAGATTGTAAATATCTGTTGGAATTGCAAGTCATTTTAAGTGAGGGAGCAGAAAATGGTCAGTACCCTTGGTAGGATGGCGAACATGACCGAAAGTACCAGAATAGAGCCCACACGCACAGTTTGCCCAGGTTCGCGCCTCTGATGATGTGTGATACCATACATACTGCTTGGAGTTTATATTCATGGTGGGATAGCTCACTTCGTCATGGACGCCCCCTCGCTCGCGCGTCGCCCCGCTTCTCAACACATCATCCTATTCATGCTGCCCATCCACCACCATGCGCAGCCGCCATCTTCCGTCTGCTTTGGAAGACCGGAGGCTACCAGTAGAATGTTTTCAAGGGTGTTGGGACACGAGCCAGGCGTGATTCCATTGCTTCCTACCCGAGGTCGCGGAGGAGCAAGACGAACCAGACTGGGCACACCCCGTTCCTTTGCTCCAAGCCTCTAGGCTATTGGGATGCGGGCCGTTTGGTCATAGCGCAACCAGTATGTCAGTTTGTGGAGCCCACATGCATCGTTCCTCTGCTCGACAACCGTCATCAATGGAGAGGATATTGTTTCCATGAGTAAGGTTGTCTTCCCCTGCCCCAGAACTCGTCATTCTAGTTTGTCCCATAGCTTACTATTGTTCCTCAGAAAATTTGCGTTTGGTGACACTAACTACATAGCCACTGACTAAACGCATGTGCAGCCTAATGTTCCACATGGCCCACACTTTTATATTCTTAGTTGGCATCTACAGCCACCCAATAAACGCTTCTCCTAAAAACAAAGAAACCCTTCTTTGCAGGTCATTGGTGATTCATCCTTCACTTCCTCTCCCCACGATCTCCATGGGAAACAGATGGATTTCTGTTTAAATCGGGTGCTCCACTTGAACTCATTTCATTCCCATCATCCCCCATATGGTGGGTGTCTGCCATACCACTCATACAGATACCAATGGTGAGCAACTCCCTCCCTTGTGCTCTTGGACATTCCTTATGACATATTGTCGGTTGAATCACAAATTTTGACTTCCTCAGATACTGGACGAACTGGACACCCGGGGGTCCAGGTTGTTCTTCGTCTACCACATACCCAGGCACCTCGGAATTGCGGCTCCTATAGGTAGATGTTGTTGTCACCTATTGCTTATTCTGTTTTTTTGTGTGCTTGATTAATGTACGAATTTAGCTGATATTTCTGAATTTTTTTATGCTTCCTTAATTTAGCTCCATGACATATACTGGTTAAATTATAAATATGGACTTCCTCAGGTGTTGGACAATTTGGACACTCAGGTAGTCATCTTCGTTGTTCTGCAACTAAGATTAAAATTGTTGTGATAAACTCGATGATGGTCCCCATGTATTCACAATGTTGCCAACTTGGAGTCTCAAATCACTTTTTAACAGAGATTTGTCAAAGCTCATGTGTCATTTTGTTGTAGCGATGAGCTAACAAGTGTGATCACCTTATTCTATGATAGTTCAGAACTCCACTATGGTAAAATGAAGTGAACATGTGATGAGAGATATATGCTTTAGCACCCACCTAGTTAATTTTATCCACCATTATATATTCTACTGCCAGTTTCTCATTTCTGATTTGTGTTTTGATCAATAAGTTTGTTTAGTAATCCAAAATATTACTAACTTCATGTTCAAAATTGGTCGCAAACTGAATGTATTGAGTATATTTAATTGGATTATATGCACTACCAGAAAAACTTGGGTTGCCGACGGCCAAACCTATGCCGACGGACCCTGTCGGCATAGATGGACCTATGCTGATGGCCAAGGACAGGCCGTAGGTGTAGAAAGGCCGTCGGCATAAATCCATATATGCCGACGGGGCCGACGGCATAGACGAGGTCGTCAGGAAAGCTCGAGATATGCCTACGGGGCCCGTCGGCATAGGAGCGGCCGTCGGCATAGCCCGGGGCCACCTACCCGGACAGCGCTGACCGTTTGACGGCGCTGAATCTACGCCGACGGGAGGTAACGGCGGCAGTCGGCATGACGACGCATAGACCTTGCCCATGCCCCTCTGCCACATCATCGATCCGTGTGAGCATCTATGCTTTTATTTAGTTTTATTTTTAATTTTGCTTTATACTATCTATGGCAAACGTATGCCTACGGCATAGCCGTCGGCATAGGCCCCTCTGTCACGTCATCGATCCGTGTGCCATGCCACGTCATCGATCCGTGGGACTGCACCTCCATGTGTGCCCAGATATGCCGACGGCCGTGCCGTCGGCATACATTTATTTTACTTTATTTTTTATTTTCACTTTATTTTGTTATTTTTACTTTATTTTAGTTTTTCTTTTTGCATAAGATAATTATGCCTTATCTAAAAAAACATACCCCGATGGTATATCGATTGCCCCCCGTTACGAACGTCGCTATCGCCGTGTCATGGAGGGGGGAAACGGTCGACACGGAGGGAATTCTGGTTGGTGGGGGGATTCGGGGTGTAGCTATGTCACCGAAACATCGCACGGGTCCAGATGCATATGTGAAAGTGTTCACGCATGCGTAGACGCCCATCTTGGGGCTCCGGGGTGTGCCCCCCTGCACGCAAGGCAGTGCCGCCATCACTTGGAGGGGGCCAAACCCCGGAGACACGTGCCGCCTCTTCGGACATGCCACCACACCGTACGGCATGTATGAGGTCCCGGTGCGACGCTCGGGTGGCATTGCTACCCCTGTAGGCCCCCCGTCCCGCCTAACCCTATAGCGTTTGACCATGGGATCTAGCCCTTTGACCTTGCACGGACGGGCTTTGAGCAGTGGACCTATCCACCCGGTTGTGTTAGGTCAGCCAATAGGAACACTTTGGAGCAACATTCGGGCCAGACCCACAGCAAGATCCCCTCCATGTAGAAATGACGCGTCCGTTTCCCCCCTCCAGGTGCCGGCGGCGACGCCGTCCGTGA
>NC_041385.1:7938559-7939652 GCF_002162155.2 Triticum dicoccoides | reverse complement strand
GGCAAGATGCCCTCCGTGTAGACCCGACGCGTGCATTTCCCCCCTCTAGGTGCCGGCGGCGGTGCCGGCCGTGAGGGGGGGCACACCCCGAAGACGTGTGCCGCCTCTTCGGACATGCCACCACACCACCCCGCATGTATGAGGTCCTGGTGCAACGCTCGGGTGGCATTGCTACCCCCCTAGGGCCCCCGTCCCGCCTAACCCTGTAGCATTTGACCACAGGATCTAGCCCTTTGACTTTGCACGGACGGGATTTGAGCAGTGGACCTATCCACCCGGTTGTGTTAGGTCAACCCATAGGAACACGTTGGAGCAACATCCGGGCCAGACCCACGCAAGATCCCCTCCGTGTAGACACGACGCGTCCGTTTTCCCCTCTAGGTGCCGGCGGCGGCGCTGTCCATGAGGGGGGCACACCCCAGAGACGCGTGCCAGGTGTATGCACCCGCCACAACACTTCCAGACTTGTGAGAGGCCGCCTACGCAAGATTTGGCGGCATGCTAGCCCCCGGACGCCGCCGTCCACAGTCGTAGACACGCGAGGAGCAATCCGCGTAAGAGGGAATTGTTCATATACTACTCCATTACGAACAATTATGAAAAAATTACCATCAGTCCTACGGCACATGTGCCCACGTCGTGTAAAAAACTCATGATTTTATCGCGCTTCGAGTATTTAATAATATTCACGCTGCATCATTACCGCAGAACGTCTACTACCGTGTCATCGCCGTCCGTGAGAGGGGGCACACCCCGGAGACGCGTGCCGCCTCTTCGGACATGCCACCACACCACCCCGCACGTATGAGGTCGCGGTGCGACGCTCGGGTGGCATTGCTACCCCCGTAGGCCCCCCATCCCGCCTAACACTGTAGCGTTTGACCACGTGATCTAGCCCTTTCACTTTGCACGGACGGGCTTTGAGCAGTGGACCTATCCACCCGGTTGTGTTAGGTCAGCCCATAGGAACACTTTGGAGCAACATCCGGGCCAGACCCATGGCAAGATCCCCTCCGTGTAGACCCGACGCGTCCGTTTCCCCCCTTTAGGTGCCGGCGGCGGCGCCGTCCGTGAGGGGGGCACACCCCGGAGA
>NC_041385.1:7932940-7938264 GCF_002162155.2 Triticum dicoccoides | reverse complement strand
GCTTTGAGCAGTGGACTTATCCACCCGGTTGTGTTAGATCATCCCATAGGAACACTTTGGACCAACATCCGGGCCATACCCACGGCAAGATCCCCTCCGTGTAGACCCGACGCGTGCGTTTTCCCCCTCCAGGTGCCGGCGGCGGCACCGTCCATGAGGGGGGCACACCCCGGAGTTGCGTGCCGCCTCTTCGGACATGCCACCACACCACCCCGCATGTATGAGGTCCTTGTGCGACGCTCGGGTGGCATTGCTACCCCCCCCCAGGGCCCCCGTCCCGCCTAACCCTATAGCGTTTGACCACAGGATCTAGCCCTTTGACTTTGCACGGATGAGCTTTGAGCAGTGGACCTATCCACACGGCTGTGTTACACTACTAGGGAAAACCCTAGCAGTAGCGCGTGTTTTGTGCCCACTAGTAGCGCGGGTGGCCGCGCTACTAATAAGGCGGTACAGCTATTGCTTAGCAGTAACGCGTGCCAGCACGCACTACTGCTAGGACAAATAGCTGCAGCATTTGTTCAGTACCACGCTACTGCTAAGGTATCTACTTGCAGCGTGTTTTCTTTCCATCGCTACTAGTATATTTTTAGTGTATTTATGCGCCATCATACAAATATTGGTACAATACCAGCTGTTATGAGGTTTACATCATTATGTCCATAACAGTGTATTAAATGAAGGTGGGTTAGGTTCAGGTGGAGGCAATATGTGGTGCATGTCAAAAGTATACTACTAATCCAAACTTGATCTAGTTTGGACTAGTAGTACTTTCGATGTGCACCACATGTTGCCTCCACTTGAATCTAATCCGCCAGCACAAGCTATTTAATCATCATCATAGTCATTACCACCAACAGTATTTATTTAATCAGCACTAACACTAGCTAATAATAATCATCATAGTCATTACCACCAACACTAGCTATTTTATCATCATAGTAATAGTGTAGCACATCATCATCCTCAAACTCATTTCTAGCTAGCTAATCACTCCTGCTGCTCTCTCTCAGGTAAAATAACATAAAACATATATAGCTCTCCTCCTCGATCAAACTGGAGCATGCAGATGAACCTGTCTCCTAATCGTGGGTAGCGCATCTGTTTGCTGCCCCCTAGTACTTCTCTGTGCTCCCCCATCACATATTTGGTCCAGTCTTGCACTATTAAGCATCCGTCGCTAATCTCTAAAGTAATCTGTAGGATATCTTGGCCGTAAGCTGATAATACTCATGGTACCTTTAGTCTCGATCCCATAAGGCACAACATTCATCGGGAGTCCCTGTTGAAGAACATCGTATGGTAACATACTTAGCAATGAAGTTTAGCTTCAAAAATAATGTGGAAAAGATGCACCGATGACAAATAGTAAAAATCTTACCATCCTTCCTAAATAGATGTGACCGTAGTTCATTACGAACACTATTGGTCGCACATTTTCAGTACTAACATTTCTAAATGCAGGAAGAAAATTTGTCTTGACAGTATCAAGATCCTCAAACCATGAAACATAATGACTGAGCTCCTCGCAGTTGAGTTCAGCCCCAGGACAGTATACGGTCCTGTCTACCAAGCGCTGGACATGTTTGCTTGCACGGAAATAAGCTGACAATACAAATTAGTTGTCAACTATTTTTGAATAAACAATATCAAAGACATAAATATGGTTGAGAAACTTACATAATGGTATAACTGGAGGCATTTGCACATCGACCCAGATGTCGGTATTACCTTCAATATCATCTTCCGGACGAATATCAAAGGTGATAACCATATCAGGCTCAAATGCATAAGTCTTGCATAGTGCTCGCCATGTTTTGCATCCAAAATAGGTGTAGTCGTCTGAATTGTATAACTTTGCATGGAAAATATAACCATGCTCGGTCTTCAAGTAAACTTTCTTTTCTTCCATACTATGACTGAAACCTATCTTATCCAATACAAAAACTCTTGCATGGCAGGGGATACGCTAGTAGAATAGTAAAAAAAATATAAGTTGAAGCAAATGAAGCAGATGTCATGCTTAATTACGAAAAAAGACTTGTCGTTGTGACTTACTGTATCCACTTCGAAGTTCTCGTCCAGCTTGATGCTGAAGCGCCTATCATCATCTAGGAAGATTCCGTCGCACAGGCCGCGCTCGTCTTCGCAGTATTTGCAAATACCGAAATCCTTCTCGTCGTCAGACATTTTCTATGTTCATAGTTAAAACAATAATTGAAAATCAATCGAAGACAACTACCAAGATACTCAACACATAAATCCGGGGCACTCGATATTTCCTACATATTCTATCACAAGTCATGCCAAAATTCACGGAAAAATCCGGCATGACCTTTGCTAAAATAGGACATATCGAGCGCCTGAAATTTGCCGGAACGGAAATGAATCAACACTCCGGCAAAACATAGGCCACTCGAAGGTGTAACCTACAAACATGACCGGCCACTTGGATATTAAGCAACACAAGATATACATTTCAAAATATCTTATAGGACTCAAATTAGCATGCATTCAATAAGCAAAAGTAAATCATCTCATGCGTCAGTACATCGTCAAATATTAGCAATAATACATCACGAATAGTGTCATACATATAACATCACTAATACAACTAAAACTCTAGCACACGATGGGTATCAGCGCGGGCGGTGGACACCCACAGAGAAGGCACCATCACGGGATCATAGCTCCAGTGAGATCCCCGGAGAACCTGCCAGGTATTGGAGAACGGCATGTGCTCCAACGCAAACAAGTAGCGACGGACGTGCACGTCCTCCTCACTGACACGGTGACGCACCACCTCCGCGGAGTCCTCGAGCCTCTGGATCGTCACTGGCCCACGCGACCGCCACCAAAGAAGGTTCGGGTCAAGGACAGGCTGGCTCTTCACCAACCTGCGCCCCCCGGTAGGTAGCGCCTCCCAGTACCACCCCGGCGGAGCCCAGTCCCGGACATGGCCGATCTGGTCAAGCAGGTGTCGTCCTCCGCCGACTCGACGACGAGGATGCGGGATAGGCATCGTCCACGTCGAGGCGGGAAAAATTGCTTTAACTAAAAAATCACCTAATTACTACCTAGTTCTTACTAACTAGTTCTTACTAACTAAATAGAAGAAGGTCAAATTTTACTCGTTTTATTATGCATTACACTAGTGTTTATTCATCATCTAAGAAAACATCACCTAAGAAAAAATCCCAGCCGCATCTGTATCCAATTCATTTCCACCCATAGATGAACCCTAACTATTTGATGCAACTAAAATTTGAAGAACCCTATCTAGGCAGAGGTAGGGGAGGGGGAGGAGCAGGCGTGCTCACCTCGATCGGGTGCCTGCGGCGAGAGAGGGGCAGGCGGCGTCGAGGTCGGGCTTGGGGCGGTGTCCGGGGCGGCGTTGAGGTCGGGGGCGGCGTCTGGGGCGGTGTTGAGGTCGGGGGCGGGGGCGGCGTTGAATCCGGGGTCGGGGGCGGCGTAGAGGGTGTGCGAAGAGCGCGCGGCGACCGGCGGGCGACGGCGGCGGCGAGAGCGGAGGAGTTCGATTTGGGGGAAGTGGCCGTGGGGAAGGACGAACACGGTGGTTAAGTCAGAAGTAGCAGTAGCGCGTTCCTGAAAGCGCACTGCTGCTACATTAGCTACAGCGCATTCTGGCATACTCGCTACTGCTACAACTTTCTCCTTTTTCCCTTTTTTATTTATTTTTCTTCACATTTTATTTTTTTTCCTTTCACATTCTTCTATTTCTTTCATTTTCAGTTACCTTTCTATTTGCTTTTCATTTAATTTTATATCCTTTAGTAGTAGCGAGTTTAGAGCAAAACGCGCTGCTACAAAGAAAGTAGCAGTAGCGCGGTTCCGTATAGATCGCTACTACTATGTGTACCATATCGGCTAAGCCGTGAGAATTTTAGTAGTAACGTGTATTCAGCGAGACACGCTACTGCTACGACATTATCTGCAGCGCGGTTTCGGCAGGCGCGCTGCTGCTATTTAGCACCAGCATGCTTCTTTGACCCACGCTACTGCTAAAGTTCTGTGTATAAGGTTTTCCCTAGTAGTGTTAGGTCAGCCCATAGGAACACTTTGGAGCAACATCCGGGCCAGACCCACGGCAATATCACCTCCGTGTAGACCGACGCGTCCGTTTCCCCCCTCTACGTGCCGTCGGCGGCGCCGTCCGTGAGGGAGGGCACACCCCGGAGACGTGTGCGGCCTCTTCATACATGCCACCACACCACCCCGCATGTATGAGGGCCCGCTGCGACGCTCCGATGGCATTGCTACCCCCTGGTCAAACCCTGTCCGGTGAAAGTCAAAGGGCTAGATCCGGTGGTTGTCTGTGTCTGGGTTAGACGGGACAGGGTACCTTGGGGGGATAGCATTGCCGCCACTTGTTGTAGTGGGCCCTCCTACGCTTGTGTAAGTGTGGTGGCAGGCGTAGGCATGCGACACGCGGCTTCGGGGTGTGCCCCCCCTCACGGGCGTCCCTGCCGCCGTGTCCCAGAGGGGGGAAACGGCCATGTCGGGCCGACACAGAGGTAATCTTTCAGTGGGTTGGGCCAGGATGGTGTTGGGGGGTGTAGCTATGGGCTGGGCTATGGCTACCACATGAAAAGGTCCACCGGTAAAACCCCGTTCGACGAAAGTCGAAGGGGTAGAACCGGCGGTCGTCTGTGTGAGGGTTAGACGGGACGGGTTACCTGGGGGTTAGCAATGCCGCCACGTGTTGTGGTGGGCCCTCCTACGCTTGTGGAAGCATGGTGGCAGGCGCATGCACCCGGCTCGCGGCTCCGGGGTGTGCCCCCTCCACGGACAACAGTGTCGCCGCCACTTCGAGGGGGAATCATGCGGGTACGACTGAATATATTTTTATTTTTTTACAGTACTTTACATCGGTGCCGAACTTGTCACCTGGATAACTAGCTTATGTAAAATTAATAATTATATTTTGTTAGGACATTTTTAAAATAAATTAAATTTAATGTAAAAAAACAAAAAAACAGGTATGCCGACGGCATAACTGTCGGCATAGGTGGAAACAACCTATGCCACCGTCGGCATACATCACACCTTATCCAACCGGGCACCCCACGCCCCGACCACTCATTCGACCTAACCCCCTCATCCACCCTCCCCGCCCTCCGCCACTCGATCCCCCCGCCACCGGCCATCCCAGCCCCGCACCGCCGACACCCCCATCTGCACCGCTGCCGCCCCCGTCCTGGCCGCGTCGCCCCGTACCGCCGCCAACCGTCCCCGCCCGCCCCGCATCGCCGCTGGTCGTTCCCGGCCGCCCCGCACCGCGCGGCCCCGTCCGGACTGGCCCC
>NC_041385.1:7868867-7932391 GCF_002162155.2 Triticum dicoccoides | reverse complement strand
CCCCTTCCCGGCCCTCCTCTGCTGCTGGTGAGCACCGGGGACCCCTCAGCCGCCCACGCTCCGCCACCCGTTGCGGCCCCTCCGACACCACCTCCGCGACCACGTCCCCTGCCCCCCTCGGTGAGCTCCCCCGCCATCCTGCCGCGTCCCCCGCTGCTGCCGTTGCTCCCCTGGCGCTGCTGTGCTGCTAGATGAATGGATGGATAAATAGTTAGATAAATAAATTTTTTATGTTTTTTTAATCTTCTTGCTACTGTTTTTAGGTGGATGGATGTATAGGTAAATTTTTGTTAGATGGATTCATGGATGTTGTTAGAATCATAGATGGTGGATGGATGGAATGTCGATCAATTTTTTTAGGAACTTTGTTTGTCATAAATTTAATGTTAGGTCATGTTGATGAATGTATGTTGGTCAAGTTAATGATAGATGAATGGATGGACCCATCATAGCGAGCCGACCCAATGCAGCGAACCAAGGCACTGCATAGAACCGTGCACTGTAGTGAACCGGTCATGGCAGCGAGCGACTTTTTTTTGGCTGGTTTTTTGTTCGGTTTTAGAAAATGAAAAAATGTTTCTGAAAGTGAACGTTTTCTGAAAATTTGAGAACATTTGTTTTGAAAAATCTGACCATTGTTTGGAAAAAGCGCAAACATTATTTTGAAATACAAATTTTGAAAATGTCCAATATGTTTCTAAATATCTTCTACACATTTTTTTTAAAACCTTTTCCCCAAAAAAATTCTAAACATTTTATGAAAACACGAATATTCTTTCAAAATCAAGACATGTTTTTGAAAAATCGAATATTTAGAAAATCTAGCATTTTTCTAAATTTTCGAATATATTATTAAAAAATAAATGAAATGAATAAATAAAACAAAAAAAACGGACAAAACCGGTATAAACCGAACATGAACCGTATGGAAAGTTCCTAAAAACCAGGATTCTATCGAGCACGTAGCTGCTACATAGGGCGACCCATCTCCTGGTCGTTCACCTTTTTGAAACATGGACTGTTTGTCGCTGAATGCGTCAAATAGGGATCACCACCCATTCGTCTTGCATCTGCTTCCGAATTTCTGTTTTGTCAAGGTTAGGTGGAGCACAACAGCCAGAGGCCAGGGTCGCGTGACCTGGGTGCCCACCCGGTGTTGTGGGCTCTAGGGCGCCTACGCTAGAAGCTCCCATGGTCACTACTGTAGGAATGCCAGTTTTGGGGGTGAATCCCTTTTTGGGCAAAAATTAAAACGCCAGCTTCGTGGGCATAACAGGGACGGACGCAGGATAGCGCATGCCACCTAAAAGGCGAGAAGTTGTGGTGGGCTGTGCGGCGCACCCGCCACTGCTAAGATGCATGGCCTCCTTTTGAGGTTACCACAGTTTTAGTTGTGGCGGGGCGAATTATTTGCCTGCCGTTGTTGGCAGACCGAGCAGCGACGGGCGGCATTGCTTGCCCGCCACTGTTAGGTTTCATCACGCGGCCAAATCTGAAAAGGCTTACCTGTGACGGCTCTATATTATCACCCGCCACTGTTATTTCTCCAAATTGGTTGTGGCAGATGACACGGTGTGCCCACCACTCATACGAGTTCACCTATAAGCCTTTTTCAGTAGTGGTTGTCGTCCTCTGGCCGCAATATCCCTGATCCCCGTCTTATTTTTTGACCATTTTTGCCCCTGTTACTTTCATTTCCTTCTAGTAATAAACATTGAAACAACATGTAAACTAAAAACAAACCATTGAGTCCGTGAACTGATAACTAATACAAATTGCCTCCATGCAAAGTGAATAAAAGTTTTTTTTATGTTATCGCCATCATGGTCAACATCTATCCTGTCGCCATGTAGTTTCTCCAGCAAGACGCGGTGCACAACCGCGGTCTGGAGACTCATGAATTTGACCACAAGTAGAACAAAAAACGGAGGACCTCCTAATCCACGTGGGGTTGGAGGATACCCTCCAAACGTAGAACCCACCTGCATGATTTGGGCATGCCCATTTCACGTGGTCGGCATTCTTACGTTTCATTTTTATTTTATTCATTTTCCTCGTTGTTTTGTGTTTTATTATTAACCTTTATACATAATAGTAAATGTTCACAGATTTTTTTAAAAAATCAAAACTACAGAAAAATCGTAAAAGAATAAAATGTTTGTGAATTCAAAACAAACGTTCCCAATTTAAAAAAAATTCACGAAGTTCATAAAATGTTTGCAGAGTTCAGAAAATGTTCACAAATATTGAAAATGATAAAAGAATAAGAATGTTCGCCGATTTGGAAAATGTTCTTGATTTTTTCAAAAAATAGAAATTACAATATGTGCTGAAAAATTTCATAGGGTTTCCTTATTTCAAAAGAAATCCATGAGCGGAAGCTTGTGCCATGGGCAAATAAGTTTGCATGAGAGATCGTGCGAGAAAACGTAAGAGACCTTTCAGAGTATTGAATTTTAAGGGGGTGTGCAAAATTCTAAAAACGTTTAGAGTCCCTCATGCTCACTCAGTTGAGCTCGAATAATTTTCTTTATTGTTTTGATTTTTCCTCTGCTATGCAATTAGTCATTAAAGGCATGGAAGCTTCTTTGATCATTTGTTTGAAGGAGTATGCGAGTACTCGTGTAAGATTTTGTAACTTTTATGAACACCAGCTCGCTGGCAATGCTCTCATTCAATTGTAACGACTCATGCTTCACGAACATAAATAACCTTGTTCTCTCAACTACGATTTTGCTCTAGGACAAGAAAAAGTCAAAGCTTGGGAATCAAGATGAGTGCATTTTGCCTCATATTTTTCTCAGTGTTTTAACACCCTAGATGTAGGGTTTTCTATATTCTTCTGCAAATCCATCGCCGATTGTTATTATATTTTACCGGGATGCCCAAAACCAGACAAAATAAAGAATTGATTGGAAAAACAGCTAATTTTGGTCAAAAAAATATGTTTATTGAACATCATAAAAACATTCCTTGTGAAGAGATGAACAGGTGGGAAGAAATCGTGGTGCCTTCAGGTCTCCAGACGAGCAGACGACACGTCTCTCTCGTACCAATGGTCACCTTGCTGCCATTTTTCCTGATCGACTATTCTTACCTGATGCAACCAATCTTAGTTATGAGGAACAGAGAGACTTCACCATATGAAAGAGTACCAGAAACCTCACCTCGCTACGGGTAATCAGTAGAAGGGCCATGTCGCCATTGCTTTGCTCAAGCTGGCTAAGACATCGAGATTCACCATCTCCATCAACATCCACGCCATCGCCATCGCCATCGACTCTCTCATCCATCTCATTATAATCCAAAAACCTATTGTAGATCCGTACGTGTGTCACTTTAATCATTCACTCGCTATTATGATTACCTCTATGATGCGTTGTTTCCCCATGTCTGAGTAGTTTTGTAATTCTTGGGAATAAGGAGAAACCCTAGTATCGATATGATGCCTTACCGGGTTGATAAACGACAATCTCTAGGTAAAAGGCCATTTAATAAGACCGAAACTAGATTGAGGTAATCATGGGCCTTGAAGTAGAATGCGGTGGGGCTGTGGTCAACAAATGGTTGGCGAGGTGAGAGAAATACAAAATAATAAACCAAACAAATACAATGGGATACGGGATGAGTTGGCCACACCTAATTGGTTGCCTACCGGTTCCTTTTGATTTTGTTTTCAAGTAATGGCATGGACCAATATAAGGAAAAAATATGTTATAGATATGCATTGATCCAGTGGTGCATTTTCATGTGTTATTTTTGTTTCTTTGATGGCTCTATATACGGTTATATTACTCTTGTCAATTTCAAAGAAAAAAATGATGATTCATGTTAGGACATCCCCTCTTCGTGCGAAAAACTCTGATGGGTCTTGGCGATGACACATTTGAGTGGTGTCAGCGATGAGGTTTAGGGGCGGTTGGCGGCGGCCCGAGCAGGGCTTGTCGTCGACCGTGGTGTAAGGGCATATTTATTCCCTAGTGGTTTTGGTGATTGATGACAATGCTTTTGCGGACTAATCATGTGCGTTAAGTTCTTTCAGAGAATCATCCATTCGCACGAGACGATTTCCTCCCCTCCGTGTTTTATTCAAGACGGTGTAGCTCCTGCGTTTCGTTGTTGGTGGACTAGTTTCGTAGGAGTCACCGTACTATTAAGAGGGGATCCGCTTTGGTAAGACTAGGGTGGAATCAACACGTACACATCCTTATCACACCCGTCGTCTTCCCTTCGCTTCTTTGGAGCTGCACTTCTCTTCCGTACCTGCTTCGCCCTGTGCCAGCAGTAGTACCGCGATCTACAGCGGTAGGACCGCCGAAGCCCCCCCAGCGGTAGTACCGCTCCACCGAGCGGTAGTACCGCTCTCAGTGGTAGTACTGCTTCGCAGAGCGGTAGTACCGCTCGCGGGTTTCGGCCGTAGTACCGCAGTAGTACCGCGCCTACTACCGCCTCAATTCGAGACGATGTTTTTCTCGTGTTAGGTTTTGCGGCACTAGAAGCGGTAGTAGAAGCGGTAGTACCGCTCCGAGCGGTAGTACCGCTCCTACTCCCGCGGTAGTACCGCTCTGGGGCCAGTGGCCTGACTCCCTCTTCAGCGCGGTAGTACCGCTAGGTAGGGAGCGGTAGTACCGCTCTCAGCGGTAGTACCGCCCTTCCCTAGCGGTAGTACCGCCCTGTGCGGGGCTGCTCAGTGAGGTAACGGTTGGATGTGTTCCCTCACTATAAATAGGTGTCTTCTTCCTCCAAGTTGACCTACCTCTTTCCCCAAAGCTCCATTGTTTCTCAAAGCTCCATTTTCGCCCGATCTCTCTCCCTAGCCAATCAAACTTGTTGATTTGCTCGGGATTGGTTGAGAAGGCCCAGATCTACACTTCCACCAAGAGAAATTTGATTTCCCCCACTTATCCCTTGTGGATCTTGTTACTCTTGGGTGTTGAGCACCCTAGACGGTTGAGGTCACCTCGAAGCCATACTCCATTGTGGTGAAGCTTCGTGGTGTTGTTGTTGTTGTTGGGAGCCTCCGATTGTTGTGGAGATAGCCCCAACCTTGCTTGTAAAGGTTCGGTTGCCGCCTTCAAGGGCACCAATAGTGGAATCACGGCATCTCGCATTGTGTGAGGGCGTGAGGAGAATACGGTGGCCCTAGTGGCTTCTTGGGGAGCATTGTGCCTCCACACCGCTCTAACGGAGACGTACTTCCCCTTAAAAGGAAGGAACTCCAGTAACACATCCTCGTCTCCACCGGCTCCACTCTTGGTTATTTCGTGCCTTTACTCTTGCAAGCTTACTTGTTATTACATCCCTTGCTTGCTTGTGTACTAGTTGTTATTGCATCATATAGGTTGCTCACCTAGTTGCACATCTAGACAACCTATTTTGTTGCAAAGTTTAATTTGGTAAAGAAAAGGTTAAAAATTGTTAGTTGCCTATTCACCCCCCCCTCTAGTCAACCATATCGATCCTTTCAATTGGTATCAGAGCCTCGTCTCTTTTTAAGGACTTTACCGTCCAAAGAGTATGGTTGATGCCGTAGATGAGGTGGGGGAGCACTCTGGTGCGAATCCGATGTCATCTACGGGAGATGGGGGTAACTCGATCTCACGTGAGGAATTCAATGTTGCTTTGGAAACAATGAAAACCTCCATGACGACCGAGGTCAAGGACATGTTTAAGGAATTCCTAGAAGGACTTAAACAATCTACCTCGCCGATGAAAGTGGGTGATCCCACCAACAAGGTGACGGATGCTCCCTCCGACAAGGGGGAAGCTAACATTGATAAGAGTCCTTATATTAGTGGTAGAAATGGTACCGGCATCTTTGCCCATGTGGAACCCCCGGTTTATGGAGGGCCAATTCCCTCCACTCATTTGAATCATGCCGGTCCACCTCCTAAATATGAGAAACATGAAGATTTTGATTCTTGGGTCTATCGCTTTAAGCGTCATTTGAAACATGTGAACCCTAACCTTTGGAGAATCATTGAAGAAGGTTTTTATCCTCATGACCCAAGCAACTTCACCCCTCGAGAAGCCGTGGACAATCAATTCAATGAGAGTGCTCTCTTCATCATCCAAGATGCAATCCTTCCCGAAGATCTCCCTCACCTTCGACCCCATGTCATGGCTAAAGAAGCATGAAAATGTGTCGAGGGTCTCTATTGTGGAAGTGCTAGCATTCAACGCTCCAACTATGAAGTGGTGCAAGATGAAGCCGATGAGTTTGCAATGAAAGAAGATGAAGAACCTCGTGAGCTCTTTCGAAGAGTGACTAAACTCGCGGTCGCACGTCGAGATCATGAAAGCAAGGACACGGATGACAATTGGATCAAGCGGAAGTTCCTCAAGGCCATGATGCCCTACAACAAGGCCATGTCCTCCGTCATTCGTCAACGACCGGACTTCCACTCCATGACCTCAAGTGAAGTGTTGGATGAGTTCGTTGCAATGAGCATCTTGGACAAGACCGCCGACAATGCGGTGCTCCGTTCTCGAAGAGCAAAGAAGCCTAACCTTGCTTTGAAGGCCAAGGTTACTATGGAAGAAGAGGAAGAAGTGGAAGATGAGGAAAGCAACCCCGAAGACACCAAGTTTGACTACCATGAGCACATGGCCCTTGCTTCAAGACAATTTTGGAGCAAGAAGAGCTCAAGACCCAACTTCAACAAGAACAACTCAAGTGGCGTCAAGGGCAAGCAACGAGTTAGAACTTGCTTCAACTGTGGCAATGTGAGACATTTCGTTGCGGATTGTCCTTACGAGAAGCGGGAAGACAATGGTGGCAAGTTCATTCGGAAAGACAAAGCCAAGTCCTTCCCCAACAAGAACAACTTCGCCAAGAAGACTCCCACTCGTGGGTTGGTGGTTCATGAAGAATACCAAGAGGATGACGATGATGATGAAAATGAAGAAGCAACGGCCATGGCGTCCGTTGCCATTGCTACTCCCCGGGTGTCTCTCCTCGAATCACCCAACGAAAACATCACCGCTAGATGCCTCATGGCTAAAGCTTCAAACAAGGTAACCCCCAACATCACAACCACCATCATTACTAATCCCTCCTTGGAGGATTGCATTGATGGACATGTTGAGTCTAATGAGGAAGTGAATGAATTTGAGTCTTTTATGAGTAAGCTCAAGGGAAAGTCCAAGAAGCACTTTGTTGCTCTCTTGGAACAACTTGGTGAGGCCAATGACATGATCGAGGCTCACGAAGAAACCATCTCCAAGATGGAAGGTCATAGTCGTGACTATGCCGATGAGATATGGATCTCTCTAATGCTCTTGAGGAAGAGCGTGTGCATCGTTTGACTCTTGAGGAGTCACACAATGATGACCATGCTAAGTTAAAGAAAGATCTTGATCATGCTCTTGTCTTGTCTCATGTGCTAACCTCCGAGAAGGCTAAACTTGGGGTTGATCATGCTAGACTCAAAGAGGAGTTTGAGATACTTGACAAGGCCCACAAGGTCTTGAAGGGTACTCATGCTAGCCTCAAAGAGTCTCATGCTCAACTCCAAGTTAAGCTAATCAAGGAAAAGGCCACCTTTCCTCATATGGTATTAATTGATAATGCATGTGCTACTAACCCTTGTTGTGAGCATGTGCATCTTGTGGAGGAAAATGCCAAGTTGAAGGATCAACTTGAGAAAGGCCTTGTGTCTTGCATTCAAGGTGAGAAAAACCTCAACGACCTTTTGAGCAATCAAAAGGAAGTTGTGGCCAAAGAAGGAATTGGGTTTGCACCCAAGTCCAAGAGCAAGAAGAAGAAGAAGAACAAGACCAATCGTCCTCCTCCTCTCAAACAAACGTTCGTGAAAGAGGGAGAGGGTGCTCCTAAGAAGAAGAAGGAGAAAGTGAAAGGAGTTGATGTCCAAAAGGGCAAAAGCATTTCCTCAAACAAAGCCGACGACTTTAACCCGTCATATGTGTTGTGCCGTGCTAGTGATGGACATGTTTATGCTAGATTTGTTGGTTCTTCCTTTGAGTACATTGAATGGTCTATTTGGGTTCCGAAGACCCTTGTTACTAACATCAAAGGACCCATTACTAAATGGGTACCTAAAACCAAGCATTGATCTTGTGTAGGTGTTTGCTTCCGGTGGGGGATCATGGTTGCTCGACAGCGGAGCAACAAATCATATGACCAGGAGCAAGGACTTGGTGGTGGACGTGCAAGAGATTCCATCTATGCCCACCAATGTCGAGTGGGGTGATGCATCACATTCTAAGGTATTGGGTCTCGGCAAGGTTGTCATTTCTCATGATCTAACAATCGAGAAAGTCATGCTTGTTGAGTCCCTTGCATTCAATTTACTTTCTGTTCGTCAACTTGCACTCATGGGCTTTGCTACATTCTTTGATATTGATACCGTGGCCCTCTTGTGGAGCAAGACTCTTAAAGTAGCCTTTGTTGGGCATGTCGAGAATGGTCTCTATGTGATTAACTTCTCGGAGCGACCCACTAAGACCGCGACATGCCTAATGGCTAAAGTTGACGTGGGATGGCTTTGGCATCGCCGTTTAGCCCACGTCAATATGAGATCTTTGCAAAGTCTTCTCAAGGGGGACCATGTTCGTGGACTAACAAATGTTAGTTTTGCCAAAGATCGTGCTTGCAATGCTTGTATCGAAGGAAAGCTTCATGAAAAGGCTCACCCTCCTTCAACCATCATCTACTCGAAGAGACCCTTGGAGCTCCTTCACATGGATCTCTTCGGACCTCCATCTTTTGATAGTCTTGGAGGAAGAAAGTATTGCTTGGTGATTGTGGATGATTATTCAAGGTACACTTGGGTATACTTCTTCAAGAGGAAGAGTGAGACTCAACAAACCGTCATCGACTTTGCAAATGAAGCTCAACGTCAACATGATGCAAAGATCTTGACAATAAGAAGTGACAACGGCACTGTCGTGGATTTGTCACGGCAGATGTCCTAGTGAAAGGACTTAGTTGTGGAGCCATCGCTACGGGTTTACTTGAAGGGGTTAAAGCGGACACAAAGACACGAGGGTTTATACTAGTTCGGCCCCTTCGATGAAGGTAAAAGCCTACGTCTAGTTGTGATGGAATTGATGTGGTCTCGATGGCTAGGGAGCAAAACAAGCTTCGCCTAGGCTCGAGTTGTGGTTGTCTCTCCTTGAACCGCCGCCGGGTCGTCCCCTTATATACACGGGTGACGCCCGTCGGTCCATAGAGTCCCAACCGGTTCATACTCGTATCCCGGTTGGTATCTCTCTATTCCTAACTTACAATACAAGTTTACATATCATGCCGGTTTACGGCTGCAGTTTCTAAACCGACTACAGGCCTTGGGCCTTCATCTGCTTATACTTCTACTGAAGTTAACCCGGCCCAGGTAGGCCGGTTCACGCCCAGTGGTAATATCCCCAACATTAGGCCCCAGATTGATTTGAACCGGTTCATGTCAATCCTTCCCAAAATCTTGTGTCTTGGACATCTTCTGGTAATTGGTAAACCGCCATGTCGTCATCATTTCTGGTTGCTGTAAACCGGCATGACGTCATCATGAAATTTATCATTTATAACGCCCTCCTTTAACAATAGCTCCTGGGTTCACGCGCTTGACGTAACTCTGTTGCCTTATAAATAAGACCGAAGGGTCATTTCCTTTCCTTTCCCTTCGTCTCTTCTTCTTCATCTCCTCGCATTGCCAGCCTTGGAGCTCCGTTGCCGCCGTCGACCTCTGCTTCGTCTTGGGCTGCTGCATCAACCTGAACGCACCAGAGCACTGCGGCATCCTTCCGCATCTTCTCTGTTTCCAGTAAGCTTTCTTCTCTTCTTGACCTAGATCTGTTCTTAGGGTTTCATGTTCGCGCTGTGTTCATCGCTTGCTCATACTTGTACTCTGACTCTTGAATGAATCTGTGAACCCCTGCTGTGTTTAGTAGTAATCTTTAAGCATCCGCCTGTAATTTCTCATCTAAATCCATAGATCTCACGCACATACCCGCTCAATGGTTCACTTCCGTTCTGCCTTACTCTTCGGAATATTTTCTGTTTTTGCGAGCTTGCTGTAGATCCGCGGCTGTAATACGATTTTGTGAAACCTGTTTCTGCATACCTAGCTGTCCACAACTTCAATTGCTTCCGATGTTTAGGCCAGGCGGTTTAACTTACCATAGAAAAAAGTTGCTAAACCGGTATATACCATTAGTCCCCTTGTTGAACCGCCAGAATCCATATGATGCCGCATCGTAGAAGACTGGTTTATAGGTATTGCCTCCGGTTTAGCGTTGTTCAGATCAACACCTTCTTTTATCCAACATATTCTTGAACCAGATCACCTATTTCTTGTAGATCTCACCATGGCCAAACAAGTATATGAGTGCAATTGGGTTCCCTCTCGCGTCACAGAATCTCAGCTGGATGATCTAGTCCTGATTGGCGCTTTAGACAACAAAGATACGATCCACTGGAGGGTTCCTGGAAATGAATGTCCTCCCACACCTCAAGAGGGAGAGGTTGTGGTCTTTGCAGATCACTTGGCCCGGGGCTTCAAACCGCCCGGTTCTAAATTTTACCGGGATGTGTTAGCCAATTTTCAGCTCCGTCCACAGGATATTGGCCCCAATTCCGTTACCAATCTATGTCACTTTCAAGTGCTCTCTGAGGTATACCTTCAAGAGGAGCCTTTAGTCGAGTTGTTTAGAGATTGCTTCCATTTAAACCGTCGCACTGAATTCACCGACGGCCCCAATACTGAATTGGGCGGTATGGCCATTCAGAAGAGGAAAGAGATCACTTATCCCCACGTCAAACTCCATACTCACCCCAAGGAGTGGAATGCAACTTGGTTTTATTGCAAGGATACCTCCCCTGACAATGAAAATCCCTTGCCTGGCTTCCGTCTGGAACGGCTCAGCAACACTCACCCTTTTCCACAAAGACTAAGTGCCAAGGAGAGAATTAAATATGCTCCGCAACTGTCCAAGCTCCGAGCCTTTATGGCCAACGGTTTAACGGGAATAGATCTTGCACGCTGTTGGATATCATGGAGCATACTGCCTCTGAGCCGGCGCTCCGGTTTGATGTGCAAGTATACTGATAGCGTCGATGACCCACTCCGACACACTAAAATCCAACTCTCCGATGATGAAGTCACAGATTCTGTAAAGAAGATGTTGAATGAACCGGAGCACCTCTGTGCTCAAACCGGTCTGCTTCCTTACTGCACCACCAACAAACTGCCAGCGGTAAGATTTTAATCGCTCTATTGTTGAACCTGTTACTGCTTTATCCGTCTGACATTTAATTACTGCTGAACCAGGGCGATAATCCGTTTTGGAGCAAGAAGCTTCCACAAGACAAAACGGAGAAGGCAGGGCGGTCAACCCGGCCCAAGACCAAGGTTATCAAGAAGCCAGCTCACAAGAGAAAAAACCACCGCTTCATCTGATCCAGCTATTGATGATGATGTGGGTAATCCGGACCTTGAGGTAGAACTTGATTCACTTGGCTTACTTTTTACACGCCTTATTGATGATGACGCTTGTCAGGACGACGCTGAAGCCAGCAATGCGGAAGTCGCTGAGGTAACTATTCTCTCTTCCGATTCGGAAATCTTGCCTGTGCCAAAATTTCGCTAGGCAACCCGGAAAGTTAAATTTTCTCATCCTCTTGCTTACTTGGATCCCAAATTTCTTATGAAGACTTAGCAACATGAAGCTCGCCGTACAACCCGGCACAGTGGCCAGGTAGTTACCTCCGCCGGTTTACCAAACAGTCAGTTCAAAAACGCCGCTCTGAGGTCTCCGACCTTTTTATTGATTTAAATCCTAAAGCGGGTTTCTTCCGTCAACCTCTTAATCCATCCGACTCCGATTATCAGGTTACTTCTCATTCATCTTCTGGTGAATCGTCGGCCACTCAGCTGCCATCATTGAAAACGGTTCTTGGGTAAGCTAAGCTGAACATATGCTTCCAGTATACTGTGTAATGGCTTATGCTGTTCCTTGACTCTTTGTTTTTCTTTTAGGGCCAAACCTAAACCAAGCAAGAAGGCTCGCCTGGATAAAGCGGCTGAAGAAGATGTAGTCCCAGAACATGACAAAGCGCCAGATCTTGAAGCGTTTGCTCCTAAGGATATTCCCAATGATCCTCCTTTGCAAGACGATGCTATTCCCGAAGAAAGGCCTATTAACACTTCAGTTTCTGCTGACCCGCCTGCCAGCACCGACCGGATTGAGAAATCCCACAGTCCTACTGACAAACCGACCGCACCCACACAAACCGGCGAGTCCAAAGATGACGATGTTGTGATTACCGGTGTAGGCCGCTTTGAACCCGGGAACCCTGTTACCTTAACCAAGCATATCGTAAAAGAGGATTTTTTCCGCTCTGAACAAAGGAAGATGGGATGTTGAACTAGAAACATATGCTGCTCTGAGTGCCCAAGATCTTCATTCCGGTTATCTGAACCGGCTTTATACTAGCCGTGACTGTGAAGCTGGCCTGGTAAAGATGATGAGGGATAAATTTGAGGTAACTTCCTTGCACTTCTCCCTTTTTTAGTTACTGCCACTGCATTAGTCCTCCTAGCCCCCAAGGGCCGGTTTGTAACCTTCGTCAAACCGAGTCTTGAATATAATCATCAACACTTTGAAATCCATCAATATAGCCCCCAAGGGCCGGTTCAACTTAGCATAGTTAAACCGGCACTCCAATCAGAACATAACTGATCAAATAGCCATTAGCCCCCAAGTGCCAAGTTGAATACCTGTATTGAGCTTGGGACTTTGCAATCTAGTAGTAAATGAAAATTGAAGGTGCATTAGCCCCCAAGTATCAGGCGTATAACTTTGTTATGTGGTTGATACTTCAATTTCTTGGACCACTTGTTTAAAGCTAAATGCTGTCTGTATGCAGGCTGAGGTGAGAATCAAGGAGGACCGGATTGCCGATTTGCAGGAGACCTTGAAAACCTAACAGGCTGAAACAGACAAGGCAAGGGAAGAATTAACCAGCGCCTTGAGCATCGCTGAACAGCTGAAGGAAGGCTTCAAGAAAGAGCAGGCTGATTGGGCCACTGAGAAGGCCGCTTTAACCAAAAGAGCTGAAAATGCTGAAGCTGCCCTTAAACCGGTGGTGGATGAACTTACGGCCGTAAAGCGGCAAATACACTCCATGACCGCTGCAATCTTTGGTAAGCTCCTTTTAACTTCTGTGATAACTTGAACCTTCTGTAGTATAAATCCGGTTTGAGACCGTCCCTGTATTGTTGCAGGTACACGCATCGGGCACTTAGGATCCAATGTGCGGAAGAAGCTGAAGGCTGCCTACACCTTAGTGGAACAACTGTATACCGGAGCCCAGCGGATCATCACCACAGCCTCTCATAACAACCCGGCACCTTCTTTAATCCAGGACACTCTTAACAGGTTGTCAATGCTTCCGGCCCGGATTGAGGAGCTGAAAAAATCTGCTGCTCGAACCGGAGCTATTAACGCCTTGATCCGGGCAAAGGCATGGGTGCCAGATTTCGACCCTGTGGAGGCAGCTCAAGGCTATCCCAGCCTGAAAGAAGACGGCTCCGAGTTCAACGAAGATGATTTGAGAGCAATAAATCGTGCAGTGCGCCCTCTGGCTTGTCAATTAGCTGAAGAGGCAGACTTGACGCATTATCAAGCGCAATACAACGATCAGAACAAGCGAGTGCCTGCCCCAACTCTTGAAGCGGAGAATCTGATTCCTCCAATCCGTAAGCATACTTACGCTCCTGATATTGAACCGTCTTCTCTGATCCATGAAGAGGCTGTTTTCCAAGCTTTAATGGGAATCGACTGGACCACTGTTGATTTCCAGCCAATGGATAGAGACGAGGAGGCTGAAGCGGTGGAGGATGATGAGCAGGCTTGAACCGGAGGCCGGTTTAGATAGCTGTCTTTGGCATCCTTCCAAAATAACAATGATCTTATTTGGGCACCGTGTTGCCTTGTAATAGGATAGTCCATACTTCTGCCTTAAATATGCCTTCGTGCATAAGTACTGATGCTTTTGTTGGAAAAACCTCAATTTATACTTCCTGCAATCAGAAAAAATTTGAACTTCGGTGGCGGTTATACCGCCAGCCGTTTTATGATCTTGATATATGTATCAGCAATATAACAAAAATAGGTGATACAAAGTACCTGCCATATCTGGGCATGAAGCTGGCTTAGCCAGGCTTGAAGCGGAGGTTGTATAAACCATTACCGTCAAACAAGGGGGGGGAGAAAACAGCTCTCGTATAAACCGTGCTAGGTCATTATAAGCCCCCCTGTTACTCCATGATGTTAACAGGAAGGGTAAACCGGGCATACTTCTCCGGATTAAAGGGGAATCAAATCCATCGGCTGAACCGGAAAAAAGGTGTTGTTGACATAAAGGAAATACAACAAAAACAAAGAAAAACAGGCCATGAAAATAACATGGAAGCAAAGGCAATGATAAAGACCGTTTTCAAAAATATGCTATACTGAGATGATCAGATGGTGTTACCATGGTCGGACAGGACCAAGCCCCCAATAGGAGTGACAATGATTCAAGTCAGCCAGGTCCCCAAATGAAACCGTGGCATATATGCCAATCAAGAGGCGTGGCAATGGTTCGGGTTCGACCAAGCCCCCAAGTGATTTTGTGGCCTTAGGCCGATCAAGAGGCGTGACTGGTTCAGACTTGACCATGTCCCCAAATGATCTGGTGGCTGTCACCTATCAAAAGGTGTCGCGTTGGTTCGGACACGACCAAGGCCCCAAGTGATATATAAAAAAGCAAATGTCAAGGGGTAAACCGGAGGCCGCTTTAAAAACAGAACCACTCCATGTAACCACGCATGATAAAAAAAGGACAGAGACCCCGCTTTAGCTGAGGCTCCGGTTTTATTATATCAAAGATAATATATACACTGTCATGATATGTACATAGATAGAGCCGATGGCTCAAGTGTAGTAAGGCCGAAGATGAGCTATGTTCCACGGCCTGTTGGTCTCCTCCTCTGATGTGCGTGAGTCTTTATGCTCTCGAATATCAATCAGATAGTACGACCCGTTGTGCAGATTCTTGCTGACTACGAAAGGTCCCTCCCAAGGTGGGGATAACTTGTGCATATCTGTCTGGTCTTGGATGAGTCGAAGCACCAAATCTCCTTCTTGAAAAGTTCTGGTTCTAACCCAACGACTGTGATAGCGACGAAGATCTTGTTGATAAATCGCCGAACGGGCAGCCGCTATATCACGCTCCTCGTCCAATAGATCCAAAGCGTCTTGCCGTGCTATCCCATTGTCCGCTTCAACATAAGCTGCCACACGAGGTGAATCGTGCCGGATATCACTAGGGAACTGCCTCCGCTCCATAAACCATAAAAAACGGCGTGTATCCTGTGGATCGGTTGGGCGTAGTATTGATACTCCATAGCACAGATGGTAGTTCCTCAACCCAACATCCTGGTGTTCTTTGCAATGGGACCATAAGCCGGGGTTTGATGCCTCGCAAGATCTATTGATTAGCTCGTTCTGCCTGTCCATTGGACTGGGGGTGTGCCACTGACGACACGTCAAGTCGGATGTGCTCACGTTCACAGAACTCCTTCATAGCGCCCTTGGATAAATTGGTACCATTGTCAGTAATGATACTGTGTGGAAAGCCAAACCGGAAAATCACCTTTTTGATGAACTGCACCGCTGTTGCCGCATCACACTTGCTGACAGGCTCTGCTTCAACCCACTTGGTAAATTTGTCAACTGCCACCAAAAGGTGGGTTTTCTTATCCTTGGATCTTTTAAAAGGTCCGACCATATCTAGCCCCCAAGTTGCAAACGGCCAAGTTATTGGGATCATCCTCAATTCTTGAGCCGGCACATGAGCACGCCTTGAAAATTTCTGACATCCATCACACTGTTTAACCAAGTCCTCCGCATCAGCATGCGCTGTCAACCAGTAGAACCCGTGACGAAACGCCTTTGCCACCAGAGACTTTGAACCGGCGTGGTGTCCACAATCCCCTTCATGGATTTCTCTTAAGATTTCACAGCCTTCCTCAGGAGAAACACAACGTTGAAACGCCCTTGATACACTGCAATGATGCAATTCAACATTGACAATCATCATAGACTTGGATCGCCGGACTATCTGCCTGGCTAGAGTCTCATCCTCTGGTAACTCCCCCCGGTTCATGTACGCAAGATAAGGAACTGTCCAATCCAGAATGATATGCAGGGCTGCCACCAATTGAGCCTCCGGGTCAGGAATAGCCAAATCCGCTTCACCTGGGAGCTTGACTGACGGGTTGTGCAACACGTCCAGAAAGACATTAGGCGGGACCGGTTTGCGCTGATAGCCCAACCGGCTTAAATCGTCCGCCGCTTCATTCTTCCGACGGTCCACATGATCCACTTGATAACCCTTGAAGCAACCTGCAATATTATCCACTTCCCGATGGTATGCAGCCATGAGCGGGTCCTTAGAATCCCAAGTGCCAGACACCTGTTGAGCCACGAGGTCCGAGTCACCGAAGCACTTAACCCGGCTTAAATTCATCTCTTTAGCCATCCGAAGACCATGGAGCAAGGCTTCGTACTCAGCTGCATTATTAGTACAAGGGAACATTAAGTGGAGAACATAACAAAACTTATCACCTCGTGGGGAAGTTAATACGACTCCAACCCCCGAGCCTTCTAATTGCCTGGATCCATCAAAATGAATAGTCCAATATGTGTGATCCGGCTTCTCCTCTGGTGCTTGTAACTCCGTCCAGTCATTAATGAAATCAACAAGTGCTTGAGACTTCACCGCCGTCCGAGGTACGTACTTCAATCCGTGTGGCCCAAGCTCTATAGCCCATTTGGCAATCCGGCCAGTCGCCTCCCGGTTCTGTGTGATATCACCCAAGGGAGCTGAACTGACCACTGTGATGGGGTGCCCTTGAAAATACTGCTTCAACTTCCGACTGGCCATGAAAACACCATATACCAGCTTTTGCCAATGCGGATACCTTTGCTTGGATTCAATAAGCACCTCGCTGATATAATAAACCGGTCGCTGAACCGGATATTCCTTGCCTGCCTCTTTGCGTTCCACCACAATAGCCATGCTAACTGCCCGAGCATTGGCTGCTATGTATAATAATAGTGGCTCCTTGTCGACCAGAGCCGCAAGAACAGGCGGATTGGCTAATTGCCGCTTCAAGTCCTCAAATGCTTCATCAGCAGCCGGACTCCAGACGAAATGGTCTGTCTTCCTCAGCATTTGGTACAAAGGGATAGCCTTCTCTCCGAGGCGGCTGATAAACCGGCTCAGTGCGGCGATCCGGCCCGCCAAACGCTGAACATCGTTGATACACTTCGGTTTAGCCAGGGAGGTAATAGCCGTAATCTTCTCCGGATTAGCCTCAATTCCTCTGTTAGACACTAGGAAACCCAGTAACTTGCCTGCCGGAACACCAAAGACACACTTGGCCGGATTAAGCATCATCTTGTAAACTCACAAGTTGTCAAAGGTTTCCTTCAAATCATCCACCAGCGTCTCCTTCTGCCTTGACTTCACTACAATATCATCCACATAGGCGTGCACATTGCGGCCGATCTGTTTATGCAGGCAATTCTGTACACACCATTGATAGGTGGCCTGGGCACTCTTGAGCCCGAAGGGCATAGATACATAGCAGAAGGCTTCAAAGGGAGTAATAAACGCTGTCTTTTCCTGGTCCTTAATCGCCATTTTAATTTGATGATATCCAGAATACGCATCCAAAAAACTCAAACGCTCACAACCCGCCGTGGCATCAATGATCTGGTCAATGCGGGGGAGGGCAAAAGGATCCGCTGGACAAGCCCTGTTAAGATCTGTGTAATCCACACACATACGCCAAGTGCCGTTTTTCTTAAGAACCAGCACCGGATTAGCAGGCCACCCTGGATGGAACACCTCAATGATAAAGCCAGCTGCTAAAAGCCTGGCCACTTCCTCTCCAATGGCTTTGCGCCTTTCTTCGTTAAACCGGCGGAGGAATTGTTTTACCGGTTTATACTTAGGATCCACATTAAGAGTGTGCTCAGCGAGTTCCCTTGGTACACCTGGCATGTCAGACGGTTTCCATGCAAAAATGTCCCGATTCTCACGGATGAACTCGATGAGCGTGCTTTCCTATTTGGGATCCAAGTTGGCACCGACAGTGAACTGCTTGGATGAATCACCGGGCACGAAGTCAACAAGCTTGGTCTCAGCTGCTGATTTGAACTTCAGATCCGAATCATGCTCTGTAGTTGGCTTCTTCAAAGGGGTCATATCCGCCGGATCAACATTGTCCTTATAGTACTTCAACTCCTCCGTGGCACAGACCGACTCTGCATAAGCCGCATCACCTTCCTCACATTCCAAAGCGACCTTACGGCTCCCATGAACCGTTATTGTCCCCTTGTAACCCGGCATCTTGAGCTGCAAGTAAATATAACAAGGTCGTGCCATGAACTTGGCGTAAGCCGCCCGCCCAAACAAGGCGTGATACTGGCTCCGAATCTTCACCACCTCAAAGGTTAGTTTTTCAGACCGGGAATCGTGTTCGTCCCCAAAAGCCACATCCAGGGCTATCTTACCAACAGGATATGCAGATTTGCCAGGCACCACACCATGGAACACCGTATTAGACGGTCTGAGATCCTTGTCTGTTAGACCCATGCGGCGGAATGTCTCATAGTATAGTATGTTAATACTGCTCCCTCCATCCATGAGTACCTTGGTGAATTTATAACCCCCCACCTAAGGGTCTACCACTAATGCTAGCTGGCCCGGATTATCAACCCGGGGCGGGTGATCCTCCCTGCTCCACACGATAGGCTGCTCCGACCAGCGTAAGTAACGTGGTAAGGCCGGTTCAACAGAGTTCACCGTTCGCTTGTGGAGCTTTTGGTCGCGTTTATCCAAGATAGTTGTGAAAACATGATATTGCCTATTGTTCAACTGTTTTGGCTGGCTCTGATAACCCGACTGCTGCTGCTGCTGCTGCTGGCCGTTCTGATTATTCTGGTTATTGTGACCGCCCTGATTAAGACCTGAACCGGAAGCTCCATCATGGCCCGGCCCATGGAAACCGGATCCTGAACCGCCACCTGACCCGCGGTCATACCGGAAGGCATTAGAGTTTTTAAATTCCTGCATAATATAACAATCCTTCCAAAGGTGGTTAGCCGGCGCCTCCTTCGTCCCGTGCTTTGGGCAAGGCTGATTCAACAAATAATTCAAACGGTCCGCGTTAGGATTGGGAGCCCCATTACGATTTGCCGCTTTACCTCTGCACCGCTGCCCCCTATCTTGTGCATTAGTGTTAGCCACAAAGTCCATGCTGCCATCTGCCTTGCGCTTGCCTCCGTTTCCATGACCCGCCGGTTTGTACTGTTGCCCCTTGGAGTTGCTATTCTTCTTTCCCTTCCCTGCTTCATCATCATCAGTCTCGGGATCCTTGGTACTGTCTGAATCAGCATACTTCACTAAAGTGGCCATGAGAGTTCCCATGTCATTACAGAACCGCTTCATGCGTCCCAATTTCAATTTTATAGGCTTAAACCGGAAGTTGCCTTCCAGGGTTAAGATCGCAGAGTCAGCATTGATCCTGTCAGACGAGTGCAAAACTTCCGAAACGCGGCGCACCCAATGGGTCCTTGATTCTCCGTCTTCCTGGACACAAGCCGCCAGGTCTACTATGGACTTGGGCTGCTTACATGTATCCTTAAAATTCTGGATAAACCGGGCCCGCAACTGGGCCCATGAGCTGATAGAATTGGGCGGCAGGCTCTTCAACCAAGTACGAGCCGTGCCTTCAAGCATCATGGTGAAGTATTTTGCACACGCGGTCTCATCCACATCTAACATCTCCATGGCCATCTCATAACTCTCTACCCACGCTTCGGGAGATAAATCAGCGGTGTAATTCGGCACCTTGCGCGGACCCTTGAAATCTTTGGGCAGGCGCACATTGCATAAAGCTGGAACTAAACAAGGCACTCCCAAAGCGGATGCGACCCCTGGTCCGGCGAAGGTGGTACGACGAACCGGTGTAAGTTGACGCGCATCATTCTGTGCTGCTAACTCGGCCTCCCTTCGTGCCCGGGCCCGGTCCACCACATCCTGAGCATCGCGAACACCACCTGCCGGGTTATTGCCACGGGCCGCTTCACGGCCTCGCGCATTGCTCGATATGGCCGGTTCATCCATGCACCTGCTATAGCTCCGGCTTGGACGGGGCGTGGAATGAATCCGATCACGGATGTACGAATATGCTTCCTGCTGAATCACCGCGGTCCGGAGAAGCTCCTTAACCCGGCGCGTCTCTATCACTTGCGGAGAGTCCCCTTCGACCGGGATAGCCTCTAATCGCGCGGCAGCTGCAACAAGGTTGTCCATAGGATTAGAATAATGAACCGGGGGCGTCTGGACCGGCGGAGGAACCACAATGTTCTGTTGAGGAGGTTCCATCAGGCGGGGTTGGACCGTCGCCCCTGGCACTGGTGCCTCAATCCGGTTTGTCTCCAGGTACTGCGGCGGATTACTAGGTCCAGCTCCTGGAGTGTGAAAGAGATTTCGGGGGTCAAACCCTAACGGCAGGCATGATCTGTGCTTCCGCTTCAAGACCTCATGTGATGCGTTCTAGTCAAGCATGAGCTTATAGGCCTGGGCGTCCAAAGCGGCCCGCTCTGCAGCCATCCTGTCTTTTTCTGCTGTCAGATCTGCTTTGGCTTGCACGATCTGCTCTCTCACCTTTGCAATCTCTGCATCATGGGCCTCCTGATCCGCCGGATTGGCCTCTGCCATAAGCGTGGCTAGTGCATCAAACAGATCAGATAGAACTTGAACCGGCGGGCGCACAAGGCCTCCTGCCCCTGCTGCCGCTGCCGTTGCTGATCCGGAGTGCATCGCTGCGGCGGTCGAAGAGTGATTCGCCGCCTGTGTGCCGGCCATGAATATTCCAACCCGGTTGACCTAGCCTGGGGGGTCCGGAATACTGTCGCCATCGGAACAGCCCCTAACCTAGTCGTCTTGCAACTGGTATAGCGATTCGGTCTCTCCGGTCGAGGACTCGTCACCGGAATAGACGACGGTCTCGCTACCGTGTTCTGACTCGTCCTCATGCTCTCCTCTGTGGATGACTCCAACGAAGACACGCTTCACGGCCGGTTTAGCCTGGGTAGGTCTCGCACGCTGAGCCGTCTCGACGAGGTCGGTGCAGATGTCCGGCTCAGGCCCAGGCTCACCGATCTTGCCGATGAAAACGTGTATGCCACCAAAGGGGACCTGGTACCCGTACTCGATTGAATCGTCCTCGGGACCCCATCCTGCGTCGTCGATGTAGATCCTGCCACGACGACTCTTGGTCATTCGGCCCACAACGTAGCCTTCGAGTCCCTTGAGCTTGCCCTCCAAGATCGTCAAACCATCGTGCGATAGCCCCACGGTGGGCGCCAACTGTCGTGGATTTGTCACGGCAGATGTCCTAGTTAAGGGACTTAGTCGTGGAGCCATCGCTACGGGTTTACTTGAAGGGGTTAAAGCGGACACAAAGACACGAGGGTTTATACTAGTTTGGCCCCTTCGATGAAGGTAAAAGCCTACGTCTAGTTGTGATGGAATTGATGTGGTCTCGATGGCTAGGGAGCAAAACAAGCTTCGCCCAGGCTCGAGTTGTGGTTGTCTCTCCTTGAACCGCCGCTGGGTCGTCCCCTTATATACACGGGTGACGCCCGTCGGTCCATAGAGTCCCAACCGGTTCATACTTGTATCCCGGTTGGTATCTCTCTATTCCTAACTTACAATACAAGTTTACATATCATGCCGGTTTACGGCTACAGTTTCTAAACCGACTACAGGCCTTGGGCCTTCATCTGCTTATACTTCTACTGAAGTTAACCCGGCCCAGGTAGGCCGGTTCACGCCCAGTGGTAATATCCCCAACAGGCACCGAGTTCAAGAACTACACCTTGGATGAGTTTCTTAGTGATGAGGGGATCAAGCATCAATATGCGGCACCTTATACCCCTCAACAAAATGGTGTTGCGGAGAGGAAGAACCGGACGTTGATGGATGCGGCAAGGACCATGATGGCGGAGTTCAAGTCTCCGTACAACTTTTGGGACGAAGCCATCAACACCGCATGTCATGCATCCAATCGGCTCTATCTTCGCAAAGGCTTGAACAAGACTCCTTATGAGATTCTCACCGGCAACAAGCCCAACCTCAAGTACTTCTGGGTGTTCGGTTGTAAGTGTTTCATTCTCAAGAAAGGTGTTCATTTGTCTAAATTTGAGGCTAGAGCTCATGAGGGCATATTTGTTGGTTATGCTACAAACTCTCATGCTTACCGTGTTCTCAACAAGTCCACTTGACTCATTGAGGAGACGTGTAACGTGGAGTTTGACGAAAATAACGGCTCCCAAGTGGAGCAAAGTGGTACTTGTGATGTAGGTGATGAAATTCCTCCCCAAGCCATAAGAAGAATGGGTATTGGTCAAATCCTACCCATTGAGGAACCCCTTGTGGCCGAAGGATAAGGACAATGCTCTACTCAAGTAGAGCCATCACCTCATCAAGACCCACACGCTTCCAAAGAACAAAGTGAAGGCCCTCAACCTTGTGAACACGACCAAGGGCAAGATCAACCTCAAGATGGTGGTGAACCTCTAAATGATGCCCAAGGTCAAGTTCTCCCCCTCGAGCAAGTTCAAGATCAAGAGCAAAATCAAGCTCAAGAACAAGCTCAAGATCAAGAACAAGCTCAAGACGGCGCTCAAGATGATCAAGTCAACCCTCCTCCCTCCACATCTGAGGAGGAATTAGAGCGTCGTGCCGCGAAGATTGCTTCCAAGCTCACCACTCAAGGCCATCTCATGGAAAATGTAGTTGGAAGCCTAAGAAAGGGGGTAAGCACTCGTAGACAATTAGCAAACTATTGTGAACATCACGCGTTTATCTCTTGTGTTGAACCCCAAAAGGTCTATGAGGCGCTCGAAGACTCGGATTGGCTCAATGCCATGCATGAAGACTCAACAACTTCGAGTACAACAAAGTATGGAGATTGGTGCCAAGGCCATCGGGGAACCACAATGTCATTGGAACTAAGTGGATCTTTAAGAACAAGCAAGATGCTCATGGGAACATCGTTCGCAACAAGGCAAGATTGGTAGCACAAGGCTACTCCCAAGTCGAGGGTATAGACTACGGTGAAACCTTTGCTCCCGTTGCTCGTCTTGAATCCATACGTTTGTTGATTGCCTATGCTTCTCATCACAACTTTAAGTTGCAACAAATGGATGTGAAAAGTGCTTTTCTTAATGGTCCTATTAATGAGTTGGTTTATGTCAAGCAACCCCCCGGGTTCGAGGACCCCTACTTCCCGGATCATGTGTATCAACTCGATAAGGCACTCTATGGCCTTAAACAAGCCCCACGTGCGTGGTATGACCACCTTACCGAGTTGCTACAAGATCGTGGATTTGAAGTAGGACAAATTGATCCCACTCTTTTTACTAAGAAGGTCAACGGGGAGTTGTTTGTATGCCAACTATATGTTGATGATATTATCTTTGGTTCTCCTAACAAAGCTTTCAATGAGGAATTTGCCGCTCTCATGACCTCCAAGTTTAAGATGTCTTCGATGGGAGAGTTGAAGTTCTTCCTTGGTTTTGACATAAAACAAAGAAGAGAAGGAACCTTCATCAACCAAGCCAGATACACTCAAGACATGCTTAAAAGATTCAAGCTAAGTGATGTCAAGACGGCTTCTACACCAATGCCTACCAAGTGCCAACTTGACATCGATCCCAATGGTAAAGCGGTGGATCAAAAGGTATATCGCTCCATGATTGGCTCCTTGCTTTACCTTTGTGCATCTAGACCGGATATCATGTTGAGTGTGGGGATGTGTGCACGTTTTCAAGCCGCACCAAAGGAAAGTCACTTTGTGGCGGTCAAGCGAATCTTTCGATATTTGGCTCATACCCCAAACTTTGGCTTATGGTACCCAAGAGGAGCGAACTTCAAGCTTGAAGGTTTCACAGATTCCGATTGGGCGGGAGACAAAGTGGATAGGAAGTCCACTTCCGGAGGGTGCCAATTTCTTGGTTGCTCTTTGGTAAGTTGGTCTTCCAAGAAGCAAAGTTGTGTGTCTCTCTCGTCCACCGAAGCGGAGTATGTGGCGGCCGGTAGTTGTTGTGCTCAACTCCTATGGATGAGGCAAACTTTAAAGGAGTATGGTGTCATTTGTGACAAAGTGCCTCTTTGGTGTGATAATGAAAGTGCCATCAAGATTTCTCTCAACCCGGTGCAACACTTCAAGACGAAGCACATTGAGATTCGGTATCAATTCATCCGGGATCACATTAGGCGAGGGGAGATCGAGCTCAAGTATGTCAACACTCATGATAACCTTGCAGATATTTTCACGAAGCCCTTGGATGAAGCAAGATTTCGCGAGCTAAGGCATGAGCTAAATATCATCGATTTGAGCAATGTGACTTGAACCCGTGCACCCCCCACCACACTCAACTTGTTGTCTAGTTTAGGTGTAGGCATGGACATAGGGGGAGTGTTGTTCTCTCAATGAACTCTCCCTCCCCCCATTATGCATAAAACGATCAACTCTTTCACATTAGCCATTTTTGATGGTACTTGTGCTTCAAAGACGAGTTTTGGTAATGGGCCCAAGGATAATTCTTCACGGTGCCATACCAATTGACTCAAACATAGGTGGCTCCGGCCACCGCCCTCTCTTGAGAGAGGCCAGAGCCCGCTCCTCTTTCGTGTGGTTGCTTTGAAGGAGTGGGTTCCGGTTCGTTGTGCGTGTTTTTGGTGTCTTGTTGGTCTTTGTTTTTATTGTCTTTGCCTTCCCGTTCTTTTCGTGAGTTTTTCCTTGAGTCTAGAAGCAGTTTTTGGTTGCTGGCGGTACTACCGCCACTGGCGAGCGGTACTACCGCTCCAAGCGGTACTACCGCCCTCCAGCGCGGTACTACCGCTGAGAGGCGCGGGCGGGGGTTATATCGGGGGCAGGGGGACTTTCTTCTCCCCCATACCCATTCGCTCGCCCCCTCGCCTGTTCCTCTCTCTCTCCAGCAACCAGCGCCGCGGGAGGGCTCCGGCGGATCTCCCTATCCGGGCCGTCCCTCTCCATTCCCTTCGGTGGAAACGATCCCCACCTTGTCCTCTTGCCATGGATGCCGGTATTGCCCCCGTTCTCTTGTTCTTTTTGTCTAGGTTTCCAATCTAGCATCTTAGGGGCGGTAGCAGTTGCATCTTTAGATTTTTGGTCAAGTCTAGGCTTGAGTAGGATGGAGAATGCTTCTAGGCAGTTTGGATTGTTGTTTGGTTGGAGTATTTTTGAATTTGGTAGGACGGTAGTGCCGGATCTGACCACGGTAGTAGGAAACTGCAGTTTCCCCGTCCCGAGCGGTACTACCGCCCTCTCCAGGGCGGTACTACCGCTTGGAGCGGTACTACCGCTCCCTGTGGAGTGGTACTACCGTTGTGGAGGTACTACCGCTATCTGGTCGCGGTACTACCGCTCTGTACCAATTTCCACTCTACTCCTACCTTTCAGTGATCTTTTTGCTCGTGTTTTGTGGCTTATGCTCGTTCCTTCTGGTTGTTTGCGTGTTCTTGTGTGTGGTTCCAGGTGATGAGGTCCCTGAGCATCAGGCTCGTCGGGTCAACCCCGGACGTGCCACGTCCAAGCGCTATCGCACCACCAAGCCTGCCGGAGGATCTTCAAGTGCTCCACCTCCACCTCCACCTCAACTCTAGAAGAAGTCAGGGGTCAAGCCAAAGCCCGGCAAGACTGTGCCAAAAATGCCGCCAAAGGAGTTCTGGGCAAGGCGCCGCCGCAACCCGTATGAAGCTGCCCAGGAACCCACTTTGGTCAACCGTCCGTTCTGGACCAAGTTCCAGTTTGCCATCTTCTTCGATGTTCTCAAAGCCAAGAAGAATTTCTTTGTCCACGTGCATTCCATCGACACTGACCATATGGAGCAAGATCCTGACTACTTGTGCACTCAACTGAACATTCTTGGGGTCATGAAATTCAACAAGGACTTTGATGCTGATATAGTGGCCCAATTCTATGCCACGGTTCACCTTGGGACTGATGAGGACAGGACACTCACCTGGATGACCAATGGCAAGTTGCTTTCCGTCAAGTGGAGAGCGTTTATGCAGTTGATTGGGGTGCAAGATCTTGGTCTTGAGTCTCCTGTTGGCTTTCGCCCTCACGCCCGCGCCCAGTGCACTCACAAGCAAGCTCTCTGGCCATACTGCACTCTGAAGATCAACCAGGAGACAAAGAAGGAAACCTATGAGCTGCCTGCCTATCTGGATATCCTTCACCGCATCTTCAGAGAGACACTTTTCCCTCGCATTGGGAATCTGGACCAGGTTCACTCTTATCTCGTGGACATGCTTCTTTTCTGCCAGCGTGAGAAGGAAAATCCCACCAGAGAGTCTTTGGATATCTCTCATGTTATGTGGTCTGAGCTGCTATCTGCTATCTCCGAGCGCAAGTGCCCGATCTATGGTCCGTTCATCATGCTGCTCATTGAGAAAGCCTGGGATCATGTATATCCTAATGTGCCACTGGAGTGTGGAGAGTTGATCTCCCATGATGTCAAGCTTCTGAGAAAGAAGGATAACTGGGGCACTCAGGCCCCTAAGACTGGAGTTCCTTCGTCTGCTGCTGCCATGGAGACAGAGGAGGAGCCTGCATCTGATGATGATGAGGATGATGACTACATGCCTTCTGAGGCAGAGCCCTCTTGGGCTAAGAAGCTCAAGTCTAAGCTGAAGAAGCTGTTTTGCATGGAGGCTCACGGTCAGTACATGACTCATGTGGCTGAGAAGAAGGCTCGCGGTCGTCACAAGGAGCTCATGCGTCAGTTGGGTGCTACAGTCAAGAGTGGATCTGAGGACCAGCTTACTGAGGAGGAGGAGTGGATTCAGCAGCACTGCCCGTGGACCGATTCTGAGGCCGAGCACTGACGACGGTGGTGCCGATGATTCCGCTGGGCTCTGATGCGTGTGTCCCTCATTTGCTCTCACCTAGAGCGGTAGCAACACTCCCTCTCCTTTTTGGTGTCTCGATGCCAAAGGGGGAGAGAGTTTAGGGATTTGCGAGTGTGTATTTCGTCTCTTATTCGTGTCTTGTTCGTGTTTTCCTCGCATTTGCTTTGGTTGGTTTGTCTGTGAGACCTAAGTTCGAGTGAGACTTAAGTACGAGTCATATGGTGTGAGACATATGCTACCTTACATTTCCAGTATCATTATCTATGTCTATCTAGCTTATGAGTTGCGTGCTATTCTTGTTATATCATCTATGCTGCTCTCATACACCATGCTTAGATTATTGGTCTCTAAAATGTAGGGGGAGCTTTGATCCTAGTATGTGTGTTGTGCAGTCCAAAGCACTTATCTAAATAGCACACATCTAGGGGGAGCCCATCTACATGTTAGGACCGTGGGGTTTGTATGCTTACTATATATCGTGTTTATGCAAATCCCGTATTGTCATCAATCCACCAAAAAGGGGGAGACTGTAAGGGCATATTTATTCCCTAGTGGTTTTGGTGATTGATGACAATGCTTTTGCGGACTAATCGTGTGCGTTAAGTTCTTTCAGAGAATCATCCATTGGCACGAGACGATTTCCTCCCCTCGGTGTTTTATTCAAGATGGTGTAGCTCCTGCGTTTCGTTGTTGGTGGACTAGTTTCGTAGGAGTCACCGTACTATTAAGAAGGGATCCGCTTTGGTAAGACTAGGGTGGAATCAACACGTACACATCCTTATCACACCCGTCGTCTTCCCTTCGCTTCTTTGGAGCTGCACTTCTCTTCCGTACCTGCTTCGCCCTGTGCCAGCGGTAGTACCGTGATCTACAGCGGTAGTACCACCGAAGCCCCCCCCCCCAGCGGTAGTATCGCTCCACCGAGCGGTAGTACCGCTCCGCAGAGCGGTAGTACCGCTCGCGGGTTTCGGCCGTAGTACCGCAGTAGTACCGTGCCTACTACCGCCTCGATTCAAGACGATGTTTTTCTTGTGTCGGGTTTTGCGGCACTAGAAGCGGTAGTAGAAGCGGTAGTACCGCTCCTACTCCCGCGGTAGTACCGCTCTGGGGCCAGTGGCCTGACTCCCTCTTCAGTGCGGTAGTACCGCTAGGTAGGGAGCGGTAGTACCGCTCTCAGTGGTAGTACCGCCCTTCCCTAGCGGTAGTACCGCCTTGTGCGGGGCTGCTCAGTGAGGTAACGGTTGGATGTGTTCCCTCACTATAAATAGGTGTCTTCTTCCTCCAAGTTGACCTACCTCTTTCCCCCAAAGCTCCATTGTTGCTCAAAGCTCCATTTTCGCCCGATCTCTCTCCCTAGCCAATCAAACTTGTTGATTTGCTCGGGATTGGTTGAGAAGGCCCAGATCTACACTTCCACCAAGAGAAATTTGATTTCCCCCACTTATCCCTTGCGGATCTTGTTACTCTTGGGTGTTGAGCACCCTACACGGTTGAGGTCACCTCGAAGCCATACTCCATTGTGGTGAAGCTTCGTGGTGTTGTTGTTGTTGGGAGCCTCCGATTGTTGTGGAGATAGCCCCAACCTTGCTTGTAAAGGTTCGGTCGCCGCCTTTAAGGGCACCAATAGTGGAATCATGGCATCTCGCATTGTGTGAGGGCGTGAGGAGAATACGGTGGCCCTAGTGGCTTTTTGGGGAGCATTGTGCCTCCACACCACTCTAACGGAGACGTACTTCCCCTTAAAAGGAAGGAACTCCGGTAACACATCCTCGTCTCCACCGGCTCCACTCTTGGTTATTTCATGCCTTTACTCTTGCAAGCTTACTTGTTGTTACATCCCTTGCTTGCTTGTGTACTAGTTGTTATTGCATCATATAGGTTGCTCACCTAGTTGCACATCTAGACAACCTATTTTGTTGCAGAGTTTAATTTGGTAAAGAAAAGGTTAAAAATTGTTAGTTGCCTATTCACCCCCCCTCTAGTCAACCTTATCGATCCTTTCACATGGAAACCTAGAAGTTATTTTTGCTTGCATAATTTTAGAGGTCGGCGGGGGGAGTCTATAAGAAAGTAATTCGTTAGGGGCTCACCGACACCAAAATTTTCAGAGATTTTTATGCTAGAGCCTCCGATCGGACATAAAGAGGACTTGAGAAAAAGCAATATGCTTCGTCAATTGGGGGTAGAGGGGATGGAGGACAAGATTTTGAGGGGTTGTGGTGCCCTTTTTATAAGGGCGACACATCGACCATGGATGCAGTTTACGAAGGAACTCAAGGAACAACGATGCATCCGATGAGGTGTTGTAGACATGCTCAGAGGGGCAAACTGAGGGGATGCAACCAATGGCATGCATAGGAGGTTGAGACGTGCGACGCCCTCGATTCAATCATACACGCAAATGTGTACGATCAAGAGCAGGGACTCACGGGAAGATATCACAACACAACTCTTGACACAAATTAAAATAATACAAGCTTCATATTACAAGCCAGGGGCCTCGAGGGCTCGAATAAAAATGAGTCAACGGAAGGAACAATATCTGAGTATAGACGTAAGTTAGACAATTTTGCCTTAAAAAGGCTAGCACCAAAGCAACAACGACCGAAAAGGCAAGGCCTCCTACATGACAGCCTCCTAACTACTCCTGGTTGTCGGTGGTCTCCACGTAGTCGGCACCCTCCGGGTAGTAGTAGTCGTCGGTGGTGGCATCTGGCTCATGGGATCCGTCATCTGATCGCAACAATCGGGTATAGGGGAAAAGAGGCAGCAAAGCAACTGTGAGTACTCATCCAAAGTACTCGCAAAACATACATCAGATCAAAAGGAAGTATGCATCAGTATCAAAGAAATGGTCTGTATCTATGGACTGAACTGCGGAATGCCATAAGAGAAGGGAAAGCCTAGCCTATCAAAGACTAGCATCTTCAATCATCTTGCAGCAATTAGAAGAGTATAGAATAGCATATTATAATTAGCAAGTATGTTGTAGCATTAGCGCCCAGAGATCCTTGCTCGACTCCCTGCGAGAAAGAAATCCCGGGGCCATCATATCCATTACATGCCTCAGCATCCAGTTCTAGTTGTATCAATCGAGATACAACTCCGAGCGTCCGTTACCGTGGACACGACTATTCGAATAGATATACTTCCCTGCAAGGGTGCACCAACTTACCCAACACGCTCGATTAACTCTGCTCGGACACACCATCAGGTCATGACCGGCCTCCGCCGATCGACACACTGTAGTCCTACCTAGGCTCCACAGAGAAGTCCTCACCGGTCTACATCCTAAGTTCTTCTCACCAAGATTGACGAAGTATTTTAAACGGGTACTCGTCATTTTCCTATCAGTTTAGAATCTTTGCTGAGCCTGAACTTTTTTCTTAATTATTCTCATCTGCTTAGCCTTGCCACATCAACTCTTAAAAATAGTTTGAATCAATCGGCTGTGTGATCTGCTTTTGCAATTCATTGAACCTTAAGATCAAAATCTGCGTAAGTTATTGGGCCTGAACTTTTCTTCTTAATTATTTTCATCTTGTTAGCCTTGCCACATCATCTCTTAAAAGTAGTTTGAATCCATCAGTTGTGTGCTCTGCCTCTGCAATTCATTGAACCTAAGATCAAAACCTTCGTAAGTTGTAGCCCTGTCACCAACTACATCTTGAATATTAACATTTTTGTTGGAAAAAGAAGAAAGATTGAATCATAGTTTGCACTAAATGAAAATGATAGTTTTTTTTTACATTTTGTTCACTCACTAGGAGGGTCACTATTTATATGCTTGCTTCAACTTTTTCTGTATCAGCATGGAAATCATTTGTACAGGAGTTCTGGAACAAGGAAAACAATAATCACAAGGATGGAGGCTGAATAAGGTATGTCCAAAGTAATTGTGGTTCCTCTGCATTTATCTGAAAACATAATACACTATTGTCTGAATATGGAAATGATAAATCATATAACTGTTTGCAGATATATTTCAGTTCATCCATAACAGATTTTAATATATTTTTTCTGTATGTGAGATATAACCATATTCTTATTTCACTACTAATAGTACTGCCTAATTTTACATATCAGTTGTATCGCCATAACTTGCCCAGTGGCGATCACTGTAGGTTCCATTCGTTTCCAAAATCTGCTAATTATTAATCTGCACTTTATGTTTTGTTTTATATACTAATACATATATCAAGTTTTTTGCTCGGTTAAATCAGAGGTATGGTAGTAGCTACTAATGTCTACCTTGCAGCTTTGTACTGTTTTGTTATGAATTGTTTGATTGATTCTTTACATATTCAAGTAGCTTAATTTTCTAATAGTTAGGTTTGGAAATAGGCAGGTCATGGAAGGCCTTTGATTTGTTGGATCAGTCTGCCCTACTGCTAACAAGACGAAGGGAGAAAAGAAATTTAAGCAAGAACTGGTGTTGTTGCTGCTAAGAAGAAGATCGAGCAAGTTAACAAGAAGAAATCATTAGGAAGACAATGGGGATCCATGTGAAAGATTCAGATTCCTCCTACTACCTGCGCCTCGGTTGCACACACATTGGCCCCAGTACCAAGCTCAAGCTCAAGGTCCTGCCTTTGTCCGCTTTCCTTCTAATTAGCTTAATTCAGTTCTGAATTATATAATTAGTATGTATGATACATACTTGAAAGGTTGTCACCTATTTTATGCTTCCAACAAAACTGTGAAAAATTCATCTGCTACAATCATGTGTTGTTTATTTATTTATTTTGTAATAAGTCAGGTGTTTTTTCATTCCTTGGAATCCATTCACTTAGTTATTTTTTGTTATAGATTCTTCAGTTATTAAAGTAGCTTAATTTTCTGATAGACAGATTTGGAAACAAGCAGGACTTTGAAGAACATGTCATGACTTTGCTTTCTAGGATCAGTCTGCTCTCCCTCCTAACAAGACCAAGGAAGAAAATAAGTTTAAGGGAAGAACCAGTGCTTCTAAGAACAAGATCGAGCAAGCCAACAAGAAGTGTTACTTTGATTTGCTCCCTCACTTTAGTGCTTCATACACAAAAAGGTATAACTTATGGACTTGCTCAATCAAACTATCAAGCGGATGCAGATTGAAACCACATGTACATCTTTTCAAGAACAAGTTTGTTTGATAAAAGCTAAGGATGATAGAGCCACTATAACCACTAATTTGAAAATATTTCCCGAAGGAGCAAATAATCATGGAGGTGATCATTAGCCATATAATGCCACTAGATGTAGTGCTTCATAGCGCCTTGTATTGCTCAGTTTTAATTAAGTAAGTAAACTGCCCTGTTCCAATAATAATGAAAAGGTTGTTTCTTCTTGTCCTACAAAATATAGCCCAAAACTTTCAAATGTTTTGTTTTCAAAGGACGGAGCACTTCTCATATTAGTGAGTTGCTTTTTACAGTTCATATTTGTTGAACTATACACATTTACAGCTGGATCTCTTTGATTTTTCATCAGTTTTCTAGGAATGTAATTGAAATAATACATCAAGGTTGTCGTGTTGGCGACCGGGCGTGACGAGCCAAAGCCGCTTGATGAACTATTGGTGTGTGCCACTTCTGCGGGTTTTTTCTTTGATGCCACCTCAGTAGTTAAAACAATGATGGTTCCAATGCCTATGCTGCTTCTTTGCTTCAAATTATAGCATTTGTTTTTAGTTTCACCGATTTTGAATTATGAAAGCCACTCACTCACCGAATCTGCTCGACCTCTTCCTCCTTAGTGCTCGGCAGGAGGAGCTCAGGCTGCCACCACACAAAGGGAGAGGAAGCCAAGATGAATCAGTCCCGGCTTATTGTCTGTGACCCGACGACAGATACAACTACTTCGGGCCTAGGCGAGCAGCCGCCAGCCCTGCATTTCAATCCTAGGTAACCGAGTTTGTATCTGCATCTTAACCTTTAGGCCGTTACGTGCCCTGCAACCACAACATAACCCTTTCGACTTGTTTGCCTCGTGTGTTAATTAGAGGTTTCCTAAAATCTCTGGCTACATAATAATTCCAAGGTGGTATGTGTTAATCATTTATTCAGCACTGCAATAGATGTAATTTTTGGGTTGGATATGGATTGTTCGTTTTCCTGGTTCATTGACATGTTTATCTGTTTGTATCTGTAGGATTTCTCAACGCTGATTTATTAAGACATTAAAATCCAATAATACTGAAGTATTCCTTGTGTCCAGAGGTTTCCGGCAAATGATCAAGGTATATCTTCACTAAACGGCTGCACGAACGGTACATTTGGAATCTGGATTATCAGAACATAGTCAAATTTGCCTGTCCTTGAAACATCTTCAAATTTTGTGACATACACACACCAAGATGCTTTTAAGATATCCATAGTTTGAATACAGAAATTGGTTCTAAATTTTCCGTCTATATTATTTGTTGAACAGTAAACAAGGATATGTTTCTTCCATGATCTAAAAGCAACAATTCCTCATTTCTTCACTTTAGAACATTTTGAATTTAATTTTGTGACTGAAGTTTCACATAGTGGTCAACAGAGGTGTATTTAGGCCCAAACTTACAGAGTTGTAACAACAGAGGTGTATTTAACCGAACTAATGTTACCTTATTTAAAATTTTGCTCGAGATTAAACATTCATAGAGACCTAATTAAGATTGATTAAACTGTTCTTATTTTAAACGCTTGTTGGCGAAGTATCAAGTGAAAATGGCCATTCAATGAAAACTCGAAAACTTTCCTCATACGCCTTTGGATCACGAACGTATGGTATAGATCAAAGGTGGGAATCCACCAGCCACTTAACCACACTTTTCCCGAGAACCCCCTGCCCGTACGTGCTAGCTTGGTAAGGGTTCAGAAAAAAAAACAGATCATGTTCAATCTGTGCCGCCATGGAGCCTCATCCCACGCCGATCGCCATGTGCGATGGCCCTCCAGCGGACGTGTGCCCTTGCTCTCCAACGGCTCCATCCTCGAGCACTCTTCCTCGCCCTCCAATGGTTCCGTCCAGCAGAGCTCCCCCTCCGCCAGCAGTGATCCCCCACCTTTCGCCGGCCCCGACCATGATTCAGATGCTCGAATGATAATTGACAACCTTTGGAAGAGGAAGAAATTCTACCAAGGGTTCTTCTTGAGTATATTCTTGGTGATACAAATCGGCTGACACATGTATTTTACTAGGAGATTATCATTTGCTAGGATTATGATGCAGTCCTGAATGACAACTTAGATGGCCTTGTATCTCGGAATATTTGTACTGAAGCTCATTGGTACTCGTGCCGACATTTTGCTAGGAGATTATCATTTTATCTCTGAATATTTATACTGAAGCTCATGTGTTGGATGAATTTTAGATGGCCTTGTATCTCTGAATATTTGTACTGAAGCTCATGTGTTGAATCAATTTTAGATGGCCTTGTATCTCTGAATGTTTGTACTGAAGCTCTTGGAAGCTTGTGTCAATATTTTGCCAGGAGATTATCATTTTATCTCTGGATATTTGTACTGAAACTCACTTGTTTGATGCATTTTAGATGGCCTTGTATCTCTGAATATATGTGCAACAATATTGTTTCTCATGGCAAAACTGTTTCTTTTTACTAGCTAGAATTAGACATGGTAATAAGGCACAAGAGGTTAATTGATTAATGCCAATTCCTGTTTATTGTAGCTGATGGATTAGTCAACTCAGAATTTAGCAAGACTGAAGATGTTAACCACCAGTAATACATGTCTCACTGAATTCTAGCTGTCTGAATGTTATCTCATGAATTTTAGTTATCTCGGAGTACCACCAGTACATGCTTGGGCATCAGCGGCTGTACATATAACATCAGCACATGAATTTCAGTACACTAGCACTCTGAATCAGTAAAGAAATAACATGGATGTAAAAGAAGCAAAATCCTTTTGTGTTATCCATGTCACTGAAATGTTATAAAAGATTTCTTGTACATTCACATTCATTCAAGTATTTTCTGTAGATCCACACTGATTCATATGCAGCAAAAGAACTACGGAGTAGGATTTATCTACTCATCCACATTCATTCAGTTGCAGCAAAACAACATCAGCATTCATGTGGAGCAGTTTTGAAGGGCAAGCAAGCCCCTGGGTCGCCGTTGCATGGATGCAGCGCCACGACAGCTTGCTCCCTCTGTCCCTCGTGTGGGGGCAGCGCCGGGTCGCCTTCGCATGGATGCAGCACTACGGCGGCTTGGTCTCCCTCGCGTGTAGGTGAATCGCCGGGTCGCTGAGGTTGCCGCCGCGCGGAGGCATCACCATGGCCGTCGGGTCGTCGTTGCGAGAGCGAGCGCCGGCCTGCCAGAGCGTGTGTTCAGTGCCAGGTCGCGGTCGCCTCGGGGCGTCGCCGCGGCCTCCGAGTCGCCGTCGCTAGGGGAGCGGCGCTGCAGTGAATCGCCGTGGCCTCCGGGTCGCCCTCGCGGCTAGAGAAAAAGTAGGAAGGGGATAATTCCCCAAAAAAATTCTTGAGCTAATTATTGTTAGTGGTTTTCAGGAAAAGCGTGGTTAAGTGGCTGGTGGGATTCCCACCTCTGGTCTGTACCATATGTTCGTGATCCGAAGGCGTACGAGGATAGTTTTCAAGTTTTCACTGAATGAGTGTTTTCACCCGATACTTCACCATGTTTGTTAGTTCCTTTATACTCCAAAATAAAAAAATATGACTAACAAAACTCTGTCAATGATTTGAAGTATCAGTTTGCCTACCATTCACTGCAGTAATCGGACAATTTTCTGCTTTCAAATTGCTATGACCTTTGATCCATATAACTAAGTGAATGTTCTATCTTTTTAGTTTCTCTCTCTCTCTCTTGTGTGTGTGTGTTGTGTGTGTTCTGATCTATTTTATGCATCTCGACATACATATCAGCATCTGTGTGTGCCGCGGCTTGCGAGGGACAAAAAAAAGGTCGATATGAAATTACGGAAGAGCAAGGGAGGCCGGAAGAATTGTGCACTTCTATCCTTTCTAATAACGCATCATAGCATCTGATCTTTACCCACGTCGTTGGGACCAGCACGCTCGCGTCAAGGCGCGATCACGGTGTAGTGGGAGGAGATCTGTGGGCTTTTGTAATTTACCCATAGGTTTAGCATTTGCCTTTATTATATATACACCGTCATATGCTTCTTAGTTAAATTTTTTAAATGTTTAAATTCAAATTTATTGATATTTGTTAGGAGTAACAACATTTTGCATGCATAAAAGTAGCCCCAACAAACTATGTTATGCTAAGACTTTAGTTATCTATTCTGAGTTGCGGATCATCTGCAAGTTATGTGTTGTTGTATATATTTGGTGCCAAACCTATCGCGAAACATGCTTTCTATGTTCATACATTGTTAAGCAGCTTATCGTGTGCATACAAACGTTTTGACCGGCACCCTCGCGCCAGGGCGCGATTCCGATCTAGTGAACAAGAGGGGAGCTCGTATTGGACGCTCGCGTGCGTCGAACCTAGAATTCACGAAAAGCATTTTTAAGTAATATCTGCACTAGCAGATCTGTCTTTTTTCGAAAAACAAAAAACATTCATAGAAACATGTGAACAAAATTTCGTAAAATAATGCGAATACTGTTTGAAAATGTGAACAAAATTTCAAAATTCAAAGAAAACCATTAAAAGTAGGGCACCGCTAGGCACCGGCGCACTGGCCGAAACTTTCGGCCGGTCCAGCCATAGCCGCTCGATGCGAGCCGCGCGGCGGTTGGATCTGGAGCCAAAAAAATAAAAAATCGCCCCAGCTTCTTCTTCCTCGGGCCCCATGGCGCATCTCCGGCGAGATTCCCTGCGGCTCGCAGCACGGCGCATCTCCGGCGAGATCCCCCGCGGCTCGCAGTACCGCGCAGCTCCAGCAAAGGCCCCCACGGCGCATCTCCGGCGAGGCCCAGCTCCAGCAAGGCCCCCGCGGCGCATCTCCGCGCGAGGCCCAGCTCCAGCAACGCCCCCGTGGCGCATCTCCGGCGAGGCCCCCCGCGGCTCGCGGAGCCTCACGTCGCCGGCCGCAGCACCCGTTGTAGAGCTCGTGTTGTTCCTCGTCCTTAATTTGCCGGTCGCAGCAAAAAATTCCACCGGTCGTAGCAAAAATTCTTGACAGTTCTAGCAAAAATTAATAAAACGTTGGTAGCAAAATTAGAAAAAATTGACGATGCTCCAACAAACCAAAAACCTGATGGTAGCAAAAATTGAAGCTTGTTCCAGCAAATCGAAACGCTAGTGGTAGCAAAAATAAAAAATCGAGCGCTGGTTCTAGAAAAATCAAAGAAGTCGGCGGTAGTAGCAAAAATTGACACTGGTTGCAGCAAACCACAAAACGGTTGTAGCAAAAATAACTTGTGGTCCAGCTAGGGCTTCTCCAGTAGTAGCAAAAAATGCAGAAGGTTGTAGCAAAAACTGTAAAAGGTTGTAGCAAAACACACAAGCGCAGGGTCTCGACAATCTCATGAAAAAGGATGTAACAAACGACAGTGCCGGTAGTAGCAAAAAACCAAAACTGTTGTAGCAAAAAAGTGGTACAAAATGATTCCAGCAAAAAGACATGGCAGCAAAATTTGGTTAGTTCCAGCAAAAAACAAAGACGGTGGTAACAAATTAGTACACTGGTTCCAGCAAAACCAAACATGGAAGCAAATCTGGAGTTGTAGTAACATGCCTCGAGCTTGTAAGCCATGGCCGCCCTGGCATGTGAGCTCGCAGGCCATGGCCCCCTGTCGTAGTAGCGCCGGTGCTCAGCCCCGTCGCGTTCGGCCATGGTGAAGGGCACGGCCATGGCGATGGCATCCCTTGCAGCAGCAACAACTCCCGCGGCGCCGCGCTTCGTGGGGGAGGGCGCGCCACGCTTCGTGGTTGAGGGCGCCCCGTGCAGCAACTCTACAGCAATGGCGTCTGAGAAAAAGTAGATAGGCAGAAGCAGCGGCGTGGGAAGCCCAGGAAAGAAAGGAAGGAGATGTGGTGTGTGTGGACAGCAGCCGCGCTGGAAAGGATAAGGAAGCAGAGCGGTGTGCGGGCCCTCGTGGGATGACGTGTCCCTCCTGCTTTAGCGCTACGCGCGGGGTGAGTGAGTGGACCGGCCGAGTTTCGGCCGGTGCCCCGGCTCTAAACGTTTCCCTTAAAAGTAAACTAATTTTGAAAAATGAACAAAAATTGAAAAACATGAACAACTTTATATCCCTGAACAATTTTGTAATATATGGTAGACAATTTATAAATAACCATTAAGCATTTTTGTGATATACGCTGAACATTTTTATGGTGTGCGCTGAACAATTTTCAAATACGGAATGAACATTTTTCTGATATCCACTGAACATTTTTAAATACACGTTGAACATTTTTATGATGTGCGCTGAACAATTTTTAAATACACAATGAGCATTTTTTAATATACGCTGAACCTTTCGTTAATATACAGTGAACATTTTCTTAAATATACGATGACCTTTTTGTATATACACAATAAAATTAGGAAAAATAAAATATGAACAGAAAAACAAAAAAAGGGAAGAAAGAATCATAGGGAAAAAACGGAGAAAAATATAAAAAGCCAAGAAAATGTGATTAAAAAACAAAAACGGAAGAAAAATAGAAAATAAAAAACAGAAAGAAAAAGTAAAAGAAAAAACCGGGACAAATCAACTGAAAACCGGCGTAAACAGTGAAAAACTGGATGCAAAAAACCATTGAAGAAAAACAAAAAAAAATACCCGCAAGAAACAAGAAAACAGCAGCGAACCTAATCCGTTATTAGGCCGGCCCAATTGGCGACTTGCTTCAGCGAAGGCTCGTCCTCTTGACGCCTACGAGCGTCAAATAGGATCTGCCGAACAAGAGGAAGGACGAGACCACCTGGACTGTACACTGGGCTGGGCCTTGTACCGTAGCAGCGGGCTACACCAGAGCTACAAAGTGCTTAGTAGCTCGGTTTCTAATTCCCTTTTTATTTCTCTGATTGGTATTTTTCTACTGTTTTGTATTTATTTGAGCGTGCAAACAAATTTTTTTTACACATGATACTTGGCACATAAATACAAGGCATTGTTTTGAAACAACACACAAAGGTTGGGCCTATTTGGAAATGCTTGAACCATTTGAGAAATTGGAAAGGCCAAGTAATATGTTGCCGGTCTACTTAAATAAAGGGTTTGGTCAATTTAGAAATTTACTTGATGTTGGCTCCGGTTAGAAATTTACTAGGGAATTATTCAGAATATAAATAACATTTTTGTTGGCCTTTTTGTTGAAATAATTTTTGAACTTGCATTTTAATTTGATTTTAAATTTGATTTTTGGGCTGTTTGATTCTTGAACTTCATTTAGGCTTTGTTAACCATGACGACATGGCAAGTTAATTGGCTTAACTAATAATTGGTGTTTCGGGATGTTACAAGACGTGTGAGATCTGTGTTGGCAATTCCTTGGCACAAGAGAGTCATCTTCTCATGAGGAAGAAGAGAGAGAAGGGAAGTGAGTCAAGTAGCACGTCCAGTGGCTAGCTCGGCGGAACCGCAGGATCCCGCCGAGCGATGTAGGTGACCGGGCCGGCAGCGGTGTAAACTGGAGGCCAGGACATGCGCACATCGTGGTAGAAACACCTGATGGCACAATGTTGTCGTGTTTGGTCTCCAACTAACGTGTCAAATGGACAAGAAAAAAAGTACAAAACAAACCTTGAAGTTGTAGTCGGAAGCTAATCAAACCGTGAACTTCGAATCCTGGAAATTGGCACCCCGAACATATAATCCCGGTCTATTTTGGACGTTAGACCTGTTTGGCACATTGGGTATATTACAATCCCGACTGGGATAAGTTGCTACTCTCACCGGCAAGAACTTGGGCCGAACCGCTATACCACAACAAGAATTCGTGAAGTTTGAAAAATGTTCGCGCATTCTAAAATTGTTCAGAAATTTAAAAATGTTCTCATTTTCTTTTTTGCACAAATTCAATTCCTTTTGTATTTTTAACAATGTTTGGAATTTTGAAATACTATTTGCATTTTTAAAAACTATTCACGATTTCAAAGAAATCACATTTGTGAAAAAGAATGTTCAGAATTCCAACAGTTCTTCACATGGTATGGAAAATGTTTCAAATTTTCGAAAATTGGGTAATGTTTTTGAAATAATATTTTTGGATTTTGAAAATTATGTGTGTTTTGAAAAACTCGGCATTTCAAAATTGTTCGCAATTTTCTAAGAAATCTTTTAATCTTTTTTTCATACATGTTTTTACATATGAAGATTTGTGTGTGTTCTTATACAGGCCGCGCTATCTATCATGACTACTAGTCTTCACGGTGAGGAGATACCTGTGCGCACCTTGAGTGCGCGAGCTCCTCACAAGGCTTTGTGTAGTTAAAAAATATGTATTTTAGAGTAGTTGTTTTTTAGGGAAGCTTAAAAAATGTTACAGTGCTTTTTACAGAAGGTTTTTTTCAAGAATTTTTTAAGGGATGCTCAAACAATGTTACCATGTATTCAAAAATATGTTTTTAGGGAAGTTTGTTTAGAAAGTTTTTTTCGAAGTTTAAAAATATGTTTTATTGTCATTAAGAAAATGTACAATTTCTATTTCAAAATGTACATTCTATACTGAGAAAATGTAGACATGTGTCAAAAACGAAAACCAACTAAAACCGGCAAAGAATAAAAAATAAAAAATAAAACCATGAAAAAAACAAAAGGAAACCAAAAATATAACGAAAAAAGAAGAAAAAAACTTGTGAAAAGAGAAAGCATAACAAAGGAAAAAAACCAAACAAAAGTGATGGAAAATCAAAGAAAAGCTAAAGGAAAAAGGCAAAAAAACAGAGCAAAGCGAGCGAACCTACAGCTATGCATGAGTGGCTCGAGCAACAGCACTAATGGGCAGGCCCGACTCTGCGAATGCAAGCTAAACACTCTCAAGGTTCAAAATTGGACTGATAAGTTCAGAGTGGCAATTTTCGGGTTTCAAAATCCACTATTTGGTTTAGCTTTCGTCTACAAGTTTACGATTTGTTTTGGACTTTTTTCAATGGACAACTGTTTGCCATGCGGACTGGAAAACATACATTGCTTGTCTTGGCGACCATATTGACACACTGGGAAGTATTTACTGACAGGAAGTTTAGTGTGCAATGCCAATAATGCATTTCGTTCGACCCACTATCGATAAAGGTTGAAAATTATAGAGTCGAAAAAATGTGTTGACATGATTATGAAAAGGAAATCATGGTGATCTGTGTTCCATTTCTCCTTGAAAATCAGCATGCACAAAAAGGATCCAACAAAATAGATAATGGGCATAAACATCCCACGTGACATATTACAACATCTACGCCCGGACGCCTCAAACACCCCAAAAACGCCTGGACGGATGGCCCGGTTAGTGACTGGTAAAAAAAAAGCGACCCAGCGGGGCGTCTCAAGCCGGCCTTAAACGCCCTGGTTGACCGCCAGCCCTCATATCCAACCCAAATATGGACGGATATACCGTGGCCCGGGTGCATCCGCCATGTCGGAGCTGACAAACGCTGGCCCACCCGACCCTACATATATTCGTCTCGATCCGCTCCTCGAACCAAACCCTAACCACTCCACTCCACTCCCCTTCCCTTCGCCTCAAGATCACTTTCGTCGAACTCCATCCTTCTCAAGCATGGCAGGCAGCGGATCCGAGTCCTCTGTCATTTGATATGCCCTGGGATCTCATATCAGTTGGGCCCGAGGAGGAGATAGTCGTCTGCATTATGCTTTGCCGCGCCAGTGAGGAGAATTCCCGACAACGGCCTGATTTGATCTGCCGAGAATCCATTGCCTCCGCCCAAATGGCGCGTAGATCCGGTGTGTGGCGCGTTATCACTGGCTCGCTGGAGGTGGTGCGCTCCATCTGGCGTCTGAACTCCTTGGCGGATGTGCAGCCCCTACATTGGTGAACAGACAACGTGGCCATTCATGGCCCGTCCACTGAGGGTACGTATGGCGCGGCGTGTGTCGTGGTTCTAAGTCTGACAGTAGAGTGGGGGGTAGGTATGGAGAGGCAAGATCCTAGCTATGGAGCAGTTGTAAACACAAGAGATGTACGAGTTCAGGCCCTTCTCAGAGGAAGTAAAAGCCCTACGTCTCGGAGCCCGGAGGCGGTCGAGTGAATTATGCGTGTATGGATTACAGGGGTGCGAACCCCTTACACTGAGGAGGGGGGTGGCTTATATAGTGTCTGCCAGACCCCTCCGGCCCTCAGTAATGCAGGGTTTAAAGTACATTAAGTCTAGGCGTTACTGGTAACGCCTCACATAAAGTGTCCTAAATGCCATAAAGACTACTTAATTACAGACCGTTACGATGCAGAGTGGTTCTTGATCTTCTGGTAGTCGAGTGAGTCTTCATGGTCGAGTCCTTCGAGTCCGTCGAGTGAAGTCTCTCTTGGTCGACTGGAAGGCAGTTTCTTCTGAGGGTGTCCTTGGGTAGGGTACTTAGATCAGGTCTATGACCCTACCCTAGGTACATGACTTCATCATTAGCCCCCGAATGGATCGAGGTTTGAGTGAAGAAGGAGTTGATAATATTTTCGACCTGCTTTTGTGTTCTGGACGTGTATCATCTTGGACCAATAATCTCTTCGTTGATAACAGCAACTTTTCTTTCAGTCGCCTTGATCCATTCTTTTCTCTCGTCGAGTGAACTTTTGAACTTAGTAATTTCCGAGCGATGGATCGCAGGAAATCTCTCGCCTGTCAAACCGATCTGCTGTTAGCGGATTTTATGGGATCCAAATTTTTGGGAAGCGCGCGAAGCGGGGCGGAATGCGGCGCTCGGATGGGATAGGGCATAGACGCCTCGATTCCCGCGCTGTCTTTTTCGCCACGTATCGCGTACGCGCTCGGGATGTGATCGGATTTCCTGGGCCCACTTGTCATCCACTCGGAAGTGCCCTTATAAAGTGCGCCCGGCGAGGGTTTTTGAACAGTACCTCCCCACTTCTCCTTCTGTCCTCTCCGCCTCCGCCCACCGCGCCTGCTCTCGCCTCCGCCCAACCACTCCTCGCACGCTTCGCCGGCAGCAATGGTGAAGGAGAAGACGGCGGCTCTGGAGCGCGCGAAGAAGGCGACGGCGACGGGGAAGGCGAAAGGGAGAGCGACCAGTCGGGGCGGATCCTCGTCAAGGTCCCGCCTGCCGCATGGCTGGGTCCAAGGAGATTGGATCCGGTCGACCATCACCGATAAGGATCTCACTGAGATGGCCAATGAGGGTTTGATCCCCCACGGGGCAGCGAGGCTCCCGGGGAACGAGTGGCAACCACAGCCGGAAGAGGGTGAGTGTGTTCTTCTGGCTACCCACGTCGACCGTGGGTTCTCTCTGCCTCCGAGTGTTTTCTTTCGTGGTTTCTTGAATTTCTTTGGGGCGCAACTCCACCACTTCAATCCGAATTCCATCGCCTACCTTGCTGCCTTCGTGTCCATGTGCGAGAACTTCCTGGGCTGCCGACCGCACTGGGGTCTGTTCAAGCACATATTCACTTGTCGTTCTCAGACAGTGAAAAAGGCGAGTCCAGACGACGATAGGACTAAGGTTATCCAGATGTGCGGGGGTCTTGGGATTCAGATGAGGAGCAAGAGTACTTTTCCGGCCATGACCCTTCCTAAGTCGGTCAGAGGATGGCAGTCGACTTGGTTCTACTGCCAAAACGAGTCGACGCCGGGGCAGTCGAGTGGTCTCCCTCCGTTTACCATGGACCGAGCAAGCAAACCCTCTTCTCTGAAGGTGCTCCCTGAGGAGAAAGCCCAAGTGAAGATGTTGATGGATCGTGTAGTCCAGCTAGTTCGGGAAGGAGTGACGGGTATGGACCTTCTGGAGGTCTTCCTTAGGCGGCGCATCCAACCACTTCAGTATCGAGGCCATTGCATGTGGCTGTACTGTGGAACCGAGGATGAAACTCGGGTCCATCCAGAAGCAGTCGACGACGCCACACTGGAAAGGTGGATGGCCGCGGTCACAAGGAATAAAGACAACCCTCGAGGAGCCAGGAGGATTCCGCCACTCGACCATTCTAGCACTCCAGACAAGGTATGCCCACTTTATCCCTAATTGTAATCTTGCCATACTTATTCTGCATTCGCTGCAAATTGGTCGATTGATCTTTGTCTTGCTGTCTGTCAGGCCCTCACCGAACTATACTCGATGCCCAATGGAGCGCAGATGCCGACTGAAGAGGAGGAAGGAAGTGGAGGCGAAAGTCAAGAGGACTGGGATTCGGATGCCGCTGATGACGATGATGGTGATGACTCTGATGGGGAGGAAGAAGAGAAGGAGGAGGAGGAAGTTGCACCGCCTCGCTCAGATAGACACTCAAAGCTCATCCATGACCCTGCCACCGAGCGTGGTAAGGGGGTCGCAACCGTCGCTCAGTCGACCAAGCGCCCTCGAACCACTTCTCCGGGCCCGACTGAGATAGCCCCGAAGCAATCCAAGGTGGCTCCGTCGAAGCCGGTCAAGGTCTTGCCGAAGATGAAGATGGTGATCCCCACTATCTTAGGGTAATGATGTTGCTTGAGTTTTTCCGTTCCCCATGAACTTATCTTTGGTCGACTCATAAATCAACCGACTGTCTTTTGGAACCGCCGTGCTACTACTTCTGATACCTCAGCTAGGGCTGACGATCATGAGATGGAAGACACTGCCACTTCAAAACCTGGTATGACTCTCGTAATTCCGTCTTTTAGTCGATTGGCTCTTAGTCTCTAATTCTGATTCTTTTCTGTAGCTCCATCCAATGTCGTTATCACCCTTCCTGACGACGACGACGACGAGGAACCACTGAAGCAAAGGAGAAGCAGGAAAGCGTCTGCTGGCAGGGTGACTCAGGACGTGCCAGCACCCGAGACACTGGTCGCGGAGGGGGAGAACACCACTCGGCCCACCGTATCTTTCGCGGTGCCGTTGACGAGTGCTCACCCCGCGTCGTCGAGTGCTGCACAGCCTTCACTCTTCTCGACCCACTACGTCCCAGAGGACCAAGCCAGTGCTGCAAAAGAAGCGATATGCCAGGCGGGAGTCATGATGGAGCAGGTGAAGGCCATCCGGGAGGCTAGCCAGGCAGCCTATGACGCCAGTTCCGCTCTCCAGAGTAACGTTTAGGTCAGTCGGTCACCGCCTGTTCTGTTAGGATGTGATGTCTGAAGATTCTTCTTTTCCGAAATTCTTAGTGATTGTCCTACACCCACTAGGTGTGTCGATTGAAATTCCGAACTAGTGGGGGCACGCTGAGTGCACCCACTGGGTGTAGTCCCCAAGGCTATGGTGGTCTGCTGGCAGTCGACCATAGTCTTTATGTCTTGAATTTTTCCTTCATTCGATTAGGTCGAACGGATTTTCAGACCGGTGGGGGCCGCTGAGTGCACCCACTGGGTGTAGTCCCCAAGACTGTGGTCGACTGCTGGCAGTTGACTACAGTCTGAAGAACACTTTTTGTTTTTTTTGTTGGTCGACTGGTCGACTCTATCTTGATAGAACTAGTGGGGGCACGCTGAGTGCACCCACTGGGTGTAGTCCCCGAGACTACGGTCGAATGTTTGTATTCGGCTGTAGTCTTAGAAACGTATGATTTTTCCTTAGTCACTCGGAAGTGAATTGTCTTTGACATTTTGTCGATTGGTTCTTCGTAGAAATCCTGCGACCTTGCGGCTCGTTACACCGAGTTGGAGAACAAACATATCCAACTCGAGCTTGATCTGAAGCTGGTCCAGGAGAATTTGGCGAAGGCAAAGGAGGAGACCAAAGGTAAGTTTGGTGAGGCCTCGACAACTGCTTTTGCCCCTCATTTGTTTCAAAGTCTGATCTTGCTGTAACTTTGCAGGCAAAGTGAAGGAGGCCCAGAAGAAGAAAGACCTTGAGCTAGCTGAGATGCAGAAGACAGCTTTAGAGAAGACCAAGCTCGCAGACGAGAAGTTGGCTTCGGTCACCAGGCTTGAAGAAGAAAACACCAATCTGAAAGCTGCTCTTGTAATTGCCAATAAAGAAGTGAGTCGACTGAAAAGTGACAAGATTGCCCTGAACGACAAAGCCAGTGAGTTGGTGGGGAAGAAGAAAGATCTGGAGGCTTATCTGGGCGGACTCGCTAAGAAGTTGTTCCTCATGCTCGAAGGTAAACCTTTGCACCAAGCAAGTATTTTTACAGTGGTCTTTCCATTTGACTGTTGTCTTGACTCGGTGGTTGTGCTTGCAGAATTTTGCCAAAACTTTGAAGAGGAGACTGGTCGACTGGAACCAAACCTGGACCCCATCAACTCTCCGGTGAATGATGAAGTCGCCATGAACGTGTTCCGGCTCGAGTCTCGTGTTGCTACTGTCATTGATTATCTCGCAAGGCTGAAGGTCGCCACTTCCCGCATTGACACTACGCTCTGGCCCAGGGAGACGCTCCAGAATGACCTCGAGTCTCTGATGACTCGACTAAACACAGTCCCTGGTCGAGTGCAGGAGTGGAAGAAGTCTTCTCCCAGGTGCGGTGCAGATGTCGCTCTGTGTCTGGCCCGAGTCCATTGCAAGGATGCACGAGAGGACAAGCTGGCGGCTCTTCGGGTGGCTAACACCAAGAAGCATGATTTCCGGTCTTTCATGGAGACTTTCATCGCCGCTGCCACTCGGATCGCGGATGGAATCGACCTTGATGAGTTTGTTGCACCTTCCAGCCCTCCACAGGAGGGGTAAAAAACTTCTTGAGCTCGACACTTTAAATTTGCCTCGGTATGCCGACTGATTTTGTAACCGACAAACCTTAACAGGCCTAGCGCCTGAGCACTTTCGGTTCTGTTAGGTATCTATTCGCTTGCATTTGGCTTGAGATGTCTTTTGCAGGTTAAAGCGAGGTGCTTATTGCAATCGACTTGTTCCCCAATTCACTTAGGCAGGCACTGGGCTGCGGCTAAGCCTCCGAGTGGGAAGCGTGCTCTCCACTCGGTAGGATTTTCAAAACTTAGGAGAGCACTGGGCTGCAGCTAAGCCCCCGAGTGGGAGGTGTGCTCTCCACTCGATAGGATTTTTATAACTTAGGCGAGCACTGGGCTGCAGCTAAGCCTCCGAGTGAGAGGTCTGCTCTCCACTCGGTAGGATTTTTATAACTTAGGCGAGCACCGGGCTGCAGCTAAGCCCCCGAGTGGGAGGTCTGCTCTCCACTCGGTAGGATTTTTATAACTTAGGCGAGCACTGGGCTGCAGCTAAGCCCCCGAGTGGGAGGTCTGCTCTCCACTCAGTAGGATTTTCACGTTGTACTTGTGGCGTAGCTCAAAGGAGAGGGTCGCAGTCGACCTGTACCTCGTCCTTCTTGCGACCGCATGTTGTACTTGTGGCGTAGCTCGGAGGAGAGGGTCGCAGTCGACCTGCACCTCGTCTTCCTTGCGACCGCACGTTGTACTTGTGGCGTAGCTCGGAGGAGAGGGTCGCAGTCGACCTGCACCTCGTCTAACTTGCTACCGCATGTTGTACTTGTGGCGTAGCTCGGAGGAGAGGGTCGCAGTCGACCTGCACCTCATCTTCCTTGCTACCGCACGTTGAATTTGAACTTAGGCGAGTACCTGGACTGCAGCTAAGCCCCCGAGTGGGAGTCTAGCTCTCCACTCGGTAGGATTTTATTGAAACTTAGGCGAGTAATTGGACTGCAGCTAAGCCCCCGAGTGGGAGTCTGGCTCACCACTCGGTAGGATTTTATTGAAACTTAGGCGAGACGGATTCGCAGCTAAGCCCCCGAGTGGGAGTCTGGCTCACCACTCGGTAGGATTTTATTGAAGCTTAGGCGAGACGGATTCGCAGCTAAGCCCCCGAGTGGGAGGCATGCTCTCCACTCGGTAGGATTTAATTGAAACTTAGGCGAGACGGATTCGCAGCTAAGCCCCCGAGTGGGAGGCATGCTCTCCACTCGGTAGGATTTTATTGAAACTTAGGCGAGACGGATTCGCAGCTAAGCCCCCGAGTGGGAGTCTGGCTCACCACTCGGTAGGATTTTATTGAAACTTAGGCGAGACGGATTCGCAGCTAAGCCCCCGAGTGGGAGGCATGCTCTCCACTCGGTAAGGATTTTTTTACAAACTTAGGCGAAACGGATTCGCAGCTAAGCCACCCACTGAGGGGGAAATTTTTCTGAATAAATAAAAGTGACAAAAATCATTGGGGAAATTATGACACTATTATCTTGCGAAACATGAACTACAGAAGTACTTTTATTACAACTCATCCGAGTGAAACTTAAGTGTAAAACGGGCGGAGTAGCTCCGCGTTCCAAGCTCGGGGCTCGTCAATTTTGTGCTCGACGTTGTAGAGACGGTACCCTCCGTTGTGGAGAACCTTGGTAATGATGAAGGGTCCTTCCCAAGAAGGAGCAAGCTTGTGTTGTTTCTGCTGATCCACTTGGAGAACCAAATCTCCTTCCTAGAAGGCTCGACTCTTCATGTTTCTAGCGTGGAAGCGACGCAAGTCCTGTTGGTAGATGGTCGATCGGATCAGAACCATCTCTCTTTCTTCCGCTAAAAGGTCGACTGCATCTTGCCGCGCTTGTTCCGCTTCAGCCTTGTTGTAGAGCTCAACTCGAGGAGCATTGTGGAGCAGATCACTTGGCAAGACCGCTTCGGCTCCATAGACCAAGAAGAATGGAGTTCTTCCGGTCGACCGATTAGGCGTGGTCCGTAGACCCCAAAGCACTGAGGGAAGTTCGTCGACCCATGCTCCAGCCGCATGTTTGAGATCACACATCAGTCGGGGTTTCAACCCCTTGAGGATCAAGCCATTGGCTCGCTCCGCTTGTCCATTCGACTGAGGATGGGCGACTGAACGTAGTCGACTCATGTGCCTTGAGATGTGCAGAATGCTCTGAATTCCTCCGAATCGAAGTTTGACCCATTGTCAGTGATGATGCTGTGCGGGACTCCATATCTGAATATCAGTTCTCTGATGAAACTGACAGCAGTACCGGTGTCAAGGTTCTTAATGGGTTTAGCTTCAATCCACTTGGTGAACTTGTCGACTGCCACCAGTACATGCTTGAAACCGCTTCGACCTGTCCTCAAGGGACCCACCATATCCAACCCCCATACTGTGAAGGGCCAGACGAGTGGTATGGTCTTCAGAGCTGACGCAGGCTTGTGAGACATGTTGGAGTAAAACTGACATCCCTCTCACTTGTCCACTATCTCCTTTGCCATCTCATTCGCCCTTGGCCAATAAAACCCGGCTCGGTATGCTTTGGCCACAATGGTCCGAGAGGACGCATGATGGCCACAGGTCCCCGAGTGGATGTCATCAAGGATTATTCGACCTTCTTCTGGCGTTATGCACTTCTGACCAACTCCAGTCGCTCTCTCTCTGTACAACTGTCCTTTGATCACAGTAAAGGCCTTGGATCGACGGACGATCTGTCAAGCCTCTTCCTCGTCCTCCGGGAGCTCTTTTCTCAGGATATACGCGATGTATGGAATTGTCCAGTCGGGAGTGATTACTAAAACCTCCATGACCAAGTCGACCACTGCTGGGACCTCAACTTCAGTCGGATCTGTGGCACTCTTGGGCTGCGAAGGTTCTTCGGTGAAAGGATCTTCTTTGACTGATGGAGTATGGATATGCTCCAAGAACACACCACTGGGAATGGCTTCTCTCTTGGAACCTATCTTCGCCAAATCATCAGCCGCTTGATTCTTCAGTCGGGGTATATGATGAAGCTCTAACCCCTCAAACTTCTTTTCTAGCTTCCTCACTCCATTGCAGTATCCAGTCATGGCTGGGCTTCTAACGTCCCACTCCTTCATCACTTGGTTGATCACCAAATCCGAGTCGCCATAGACCATAAGGCGACGAATGCCGAGTGAAATAGCCATGCGCAACCCATACAAAAGGGCCTCGTATTCTGCCTCATTGTTGGAGGAATCAAAGTGAATCTGGAGCACATATCTGAGCTTATCTCCTCTGGGGGAAACCAGGACAACCCCAGCACCGGAACCATTCAACATCTTAGAGCCATCAAAGAACATGGTCCAATGCTCCGAGTGAACTTGAGTCGGCTGCTGTTGTTCAATCCACTCGGCAAGGAAATCTTCTATTCCTTGGGACTTAATGGCTTTCTTTGCCTCAAACTTGATATCAAGGGGAAGGAGTTCAATCGCCCATTTGGCCACTCGACCAGTTGCATCTCTGTTGTGCAGAATCTCTGAAAGTGGAGCGTCGCTGACGACTGTAATGGAATGATCAGAGAAATAATGAGCAACCTTCTTCGTGGTCATGTAGATCCCATACACAAGCTTCTGATAATGAGGATATCTTTGCTTTGATGGAGTCAAAACTTCAGACAGATAGTACACTGGGCGCTGAACTTTGAAGGCTTTCCCTTCTTCTTCCCGCTCGACCGTAAGTACTGTACTGTCGACTTGTCCTGTGGCTGCAATATAAAGGAACAGAGGCTCTTTGCTGATTGGAGCAGCAAGTGTTGGGGAACGTTGCAGAAAATTAAAATTTTTCCTACGGTTTCACCAAGATCCATCTATGAGTTCATCTAAGCAACGAGTCAAGGGAGAGAGTTTGCATCTACATACCACTTGTAGATCGCGTGCGGAAGCTTGCAAGGTGATGATGTAGTCGTACTCAACGTGATTCGAATCACCGATGACCAAGTGCTGAACGGACAGCACCTCCGCGTTCAACACACGTACGGGACGGGAGACGTCTCCTCCTTCTTGATCCAGCAAGGGGGAAGGAGAGGTTGAGGAAGACAAATCCACCGGCAGCACGACGGCGTGGTGATGGTGGAGAGGCAGTACTCCGACAGGGCTTCGCCAAGCACACAACGGAGGAGGAGAGGTGTTGGGGAGGGGAGGGCTGCGCCTTGGAGGGTGGTGCGGCTGCCCTCCCCTCACCCCTCTATTTATAGGGGGAAGGGAGAAGGGGGCCGGCCCCCTAGAACCCATCTAGGGGGGGTGCGGCGGCCAAGGGGAGAGGGGGAGAGGGTGGCTTGCCCCCCAAGCCAAGGGGGGCGCCCCCTCTAGGGTTCCCCCCTCAACCCTAGGCGCAAGGGCCCAAGGGAGGGGGTGCGGCCAGCCCACCAGGGGCTGGCTCCCTGCCCCACGCAGCCCATGTGGCCCCCCGGGAGGGGTAGCCCCTCCCGGTGGACCCCCGGAACCCTTCCGGTGGCCCCGGTACAATACCGGTATGACCCCGAAACTTCCCGGTGTCCGTTTGACAACTTCCCATATATAAATCTTTACCTCCGGACCCTTCCGGAGCTCCTCGTGACGTCCGGGATCCCATCCGGGACTCCGAACAACATTCGGTAGTCACATACTAGTCTTCCTAATAACCCTAGCGTCACCGAACCTTAAGTGTGTAGACCCTACGGGTTTTTTAGAGACATGCAGACATGACCGAGACGCTCTCAGTCAATAACCAACAGCGGGATCTGGATACCCATGATGGCTCCCACATTCTCCTCGATGTTGTCATCGGATGAACCACGATGTCGAGGATTCGATCAAACCCTGTATGCAATTCCCTTTGTCAATCGGTACGTTACTTGCCCGAGACTCGATCGTCGGTATCCCAATACATTGTTCAGTCTCGTTACCGGCAAGTCACTTTACTCGTACCGTAATGCATGATCCCGTGTCCAACACCTTGGTCACATTGAGCTCATTATGATGATGCATTACCGAGTGGGCCCAGAGATACCTCTCCGTCATACGGAGTGACAAATCCCAGTCTCGATCCGTGTCAACCCAACAGATACTTTCAGAGATACCTGTAATGCACCTTTATAGTCACCCAGTTACGTTGTGACGTTTGATACACCCAAGGCACTCTTACGGTATCCGGGAGTTACACGATCTCATGGTCGAAGGAAGAGATACTTGACATTGGCACAGCTCTAGCAAAACGAACTACACGATCTTTTATGCTATGCTTAGGATTGGGTCTTGTCCATCACATCATTCTCCTAATGATGTGATCCCGTTATCAACGACATCCAATGTCCATAGTCAGGAAACCATGACTATCTGTTGATCACAACGAGCTAGTCAACTAGAGGCTCACCAGGGACATATTGTGGTCTAAGTATTCACACGTGTATTACGATTTCCGGATAATACAGTTATAGCATGAATAAAAGACATTTATCATGAACATTGAAATATAATAATACTTTTATTATTGCCTCTAGGGCATATTTCCAACAGTCTCCCACTTGCACTAGAGTCACCAATCTAGTTACATTGTGATGAATCGAACACCCATAGAGTTCTGGTGTTGATCATGTTTTGCACGCGAGAGAGGTTTAGTCAGCGGATCTGCGACATTCAGATCCGTGTGCACTTTGCAAATCTCTATGTCTCCATCTTGAACATTTTCACGGATGGAGTTGAAACGACGCTTGATGTGCCTGGTCTTCCTGTGAAACCTGGGCTCCTTGGCGAGGGCAATAGCTCCAGTGTTGTCATAGAAGAGTTTGATCGGCCCCGACGCATTGGGTATGACTCCTAGGTCGGTGATGAACTCCTTCACCCAAATCGCTTCATGCGCTGCCTTCGAGGCTGCCATGTACTCCGCTTCACACGTAGATCCCGCCACGACGCTCTGCTTGCAGCTGCACCAGCTTACTGCTCCACCATTCAACATATACACGTATCCGGTTTGTGACTTAGAGTCATCCAGATCTGAGTCGAAGCTAGCGTCGACGTAACCCTTTACGACGAGCTCTTCGTCTCCTCCATAAACGAGAAACATGTCCTTCGTCCTTTTCAGGTACTTCAGGATATTCTTGACCGCTGTCCAGTGTTCCTTGCCGGGATTACTTTGGTATCTTGCTACCAAACTTACGGCAAGGTTTACATCGGGTCTGGTACACAGCATGGCATACATAATAGATCCTATGGCTGAAGCATAGGGGATGACACTCATCTCTTCTTTATCTTTTGCCGTGGTCGGTGACTGAGCCGAGCTCAATCTCACACCTTGTAACATAGGCAAGAACCCCTTCTTGGACTGATCCATTTTGAATCTCTTCAAAATCTTATCAAGGTATGTGCTTTGTGAAAGACCTATGAGGCGTCTCGATCTATCTCTATAGATCTTGATGCCTAATATATAAGCAGCTTCTCCAAGGTCCTTCATTGAAAAACACTTATTCAAGTAGGCCTTAATGCTGTCCAGAAATTCTATATTATTTCCCATCAAGAGTATGTCATCTACATATAATATGAGAAATGCTACAGAGCTCCCACTCACTTTCTTGTAAACGCAGGCTTCTCCATAAGTCTGCATAAACCCATAAATGGATCGCTGGAGCTTGCATACTTTGTTAGCGTTCTTAGGATCGACAAAACCTTCCGGCTGCATCATATACAGTTCTTCCTTAAGATGCCCGTTAAGGAATGCCGTTTTGACGTCCATTTGCCATATCTCATAATCATAGTATGCGGCAATTGCTAACATGATTCGGACGGACTTCAGCTTCGCTACGGGAGAGAAAGTCTCGTCGTAGTCAATCCCTTGAACTTGTCGATAACCCTTAGCGACAAGTCGAGCCTTATAGATCGTAACATTACCATCCGCGTCCGTCTTCTTCTTAAAGATCCATTTGTTTTCTATCGCTCGCCGATCATCGGGCAAGTCTGTCAAAGTCCATACTTTGTTTTCATACATGGATTCTATCTCGGATTTCATGGCTTCAAGCCATTTGTTGGAATCCGGGCCCGCCATCGCTTCTTCATAGTTCGAAGGTTCATTGTTGTCTAACAACATGATTTCCAGGACAGGGTTGCCGTACCACTCTGGTGCGGAACGTGTCCTTGTGGACCTACGAAGTTCAGCAGTAACTTGATCCGAAGTACCTTGATCATCATCATTGTTTTCCTCTTCAGTTGGTGTGGGCATCACAGGAACGGTTTCCTGCGCTGCGCCACTTTCCCGCTCAAGAGGTAGTACTTCATCGAGTTCTACTTTCCTCCCACTTACTTCTTTCGAGAGAAACTCTTTTTCCAGAAAGCATCCATTCTTGGCAACAAATATCTTGCCTTCGGATCTTAAGTAGAAGGTATACCCGACAGTTTCCTTAGGGTATCCTATGAATACGCATTTTTCCGACTTGGGTTCGAGCTTTTCAGGTTGAAGTTTCTTGACATAAGCATCGCATCCCCAAACTTTTAGAAACGACAGCTTAGGTTTCTTTCCAAACCATAATTCATACGGTGTCGTCTCAACGGATTTAGACGGTGCCCTATTTAAAGTGAATGTAGCTGTCTCTAGAGCGTATCCCCAAAATGATAGCGGTAAATCGGTAAGAGACATCATAGACCGCACCATATCCAATAGAGTGCGATTACGACGTTCGGACACACCATTTCGCTGAGGTGTTCCAGGCGGCGTGAGTTGTGAAACGATTCCACATTTCCTTAAGTGTGTACCAAATTCGTGACTTAAGTATTCTCCTCCACGATCTGATTGTAAGAATTTTATCTTTCGGTCACGTTGATTCTCTACCTCATTCTGAAATTCTTTGAACTTTTCAAAGATCTCAGACTTGTGTTTCATTAAGTAGACATACCCATATCTACTCAAGTCATCAGTGAGAGTGAGAACATAACGATATCCTCCGCGAGCCTCAACGCTCATTGGACCGCACACATCGGTATGTATGATTTCCAACAAGTTGGTTGCTCGCTCCATTGTTCCGGAGAACGGAGTCTTGGTCATTTTGCCCAAGAGGCATGGTTCGCACGTGTCAAACGATTCATAATCAAGAGACTCTAAAAGTCCATCGGCATGGAGCTTCTTCATGCGCTTGACACCAATGTGACCAAGGCGGCAGTGCCACAAGTATGTGGGACTATCGTTATCAACTTTAAATCTTTTGGCATCTACACTATGAACATGTGTAATATTATGCTCGAGATTCATTAAGAATAAACCATTGACCATCGGAGCATGACCATAAAACATATCTCTCATATAAATCGAAAAACCATTATTCTTAGACTTAAATGAGTAGCCATCTCGTATTAAACGAGATCCAGATACAATGTTCATGCTCAAACTTGGCACTAAATAACAATTATTAAGGTTCAAAACTAATCCCGTAGGTAAATGTAGAGGCAGCATGCCGACGGCGATCACATCGACTCTGGAACCATTCCCGACGTGCATCGTCACCTCGTCCTTCGCCAGTCTCCGTTTATTCCGCAGCTCCTGGTGTGAGTTACAAATATGAGCAACGGCACCGGTATCAAATACCCAGGAGTTACTACGAGTACTGGTAAGGTACACATCAATCACATGTATATCAAATATACCTTTGGTGTTGCCGGCCTTCTTATCCGCTAAGTATTTGGGGCAGTTCCGCTTCCAGTGACCATTCCCCTTGCAATAAAAGCACTCAGTCTCAGGCTTAGGTCCATTCTTTGACTTCTTCCCGGTAACTGGCTTACCAGGCGCGGCAACCTCCTTGCCGTCCTTCTTGAAGTTCTTCTTACCCTTTCCCTTCTTGAACTTAGTGGTCTTATTGACCATCGACACTTGATGTTCTTTCTTGATTTCAGCCTCTGCTGACTTCAGCATCGAGAACACTTCAGGAATGGTCTTTTCCATCCCCTGCATGTTGTAGTTCATCACAAAGCTCTTGTAGCTTGGTGGGAGCGACTGGAGGATTCTGTCAATGACCGCCTCATCTGGGAGGTTAATGTTCAGCTGGGTCATACGGTTGTGCAACCCAGACATCTTCAGGATGTGCTCACTGACAGAACTGTTTTCCTCCATCTTACAACTGTAGAACTTGTCGGAGACATCATATCTCTCGACCCGGGCATGAGCTTGAAAAACTAGTTTCAGCTCTTCGAACATCTCATATGCTCTGTGGTGCTCAAAACGCTTTTGGAGCCCCGGATGAAAAGGTTGTTTCTTCTTGTCCTGCAAAATATAGCCCAAAACTTTCAAATGTTTTGTTTTCAAAGGACGGAGCACTTCTCATATTAGTGAGTTGCTTTTTACAGTTCATATTTGTTGAACTATACACAGTTACAGCTGGATCTCTTTGATTTTTCATCAGTTTTCTAGGAATGTAATTGAAATAATACATCAAGGTTGTCGTGTTGGCGACCGGGCGTGACGAGCCAAAGCCGCTTGATGAACTATTGGTGTGTGCCACTTCTGCGGGTTTTTTCTTTGATGCCACCACAGTAGTTAAAACAATGATGGCTCCAATGCCTATGCTGCTTCTTTGCTTCAAATTATAGCATTTGTTTTTAGTTTCACCGATTTTGAATTATGAAAGCCACTCACTCACCGAATCTGCTCGACCTCTTCCTCCTTAGTGCTCGGCAGGAGGAGCTCAGGCTGCCACCACACAAAGGGAGAGGAAGCCAAGATGAATCAGTCCCGGCTTATTGTCTGTGACCCGACGACAGATACAACTACTTCGGGCCTAGGCGAGCAGCCGCCAGCCCTGCATTTCAATCCTAGGTAACCGAGTTTGTATCTGCATCTTAACCTTTAGGCCGTTACGTGCCCTGCAACCACAACATAACCCTTTCGACTTGTTTGCCTCGTGTGTTAATTAGAGGTTTCCTAAAATCTCTGGCTACATAATAATTCCAAGGTGGTATGTGTTAATCATTTATTCAGCACTGCAATAGATGTAATTTTTGGGTTGGATATGCATTGTTCGTTTTCCTGGTTCATTGACATGTTTATCTGTTTGTATCTGTAGGATTTCTCAACGCTGATTTTATTAAGACATTAAAATCCAATAATACTGAAGTATTCCTTGTGTCCAGAGGTTTCCGGCAAATGATCAAGGTATATCTTCACTAAACGGCTGCACGAACGGTACATTTGGAATCTGGATTATCAGAACATAGTCAAATTTGCCTGTCCTTGAAACATCTTCAAATTTTGTGACATACACACACCAAGATGCTTTTAAGATATCCATAGTTTGAATACAGAAATTGGTTCTAAATTTTCCGTCTATATTATTTGTTGAACAGTAAACAAGGATATGTTTCTTCCATGATCTAAAAGCAACAATTCCTCATTTCTTCACTTTAGAACATTTTGAATTTAATTTTGTGACTGAAGTTTCACATAGTGGTCAACAGAGGTGTATTTAGGCCCAAACTTACAGAGTTGTAACAACAGAGGTGTATTTAACCGAACTAATGTTACCTTATTTAAAATTTTGCTCGAGATTAAACATTCATAGAGACCTAATTAAGATTGATTAAACTGTTCTTATTTTAAACGCTTGTTGGCGAAGTATCAAGTGAAAATGGCCATTCAATGAAAACTCGAAAACTTTCCTCATACGCCTTTGGATCACGAACGTATGGTATAGATCAAAGGTGGGAATCCACCAGCCACTTAACCACACTTTTCCCGAGAACCCCCTGCCCGTACGTGCTAGCTTGGTAAGGGTTCAGAAAAAAAAACAGATCATGTTCAATCTGTGCCGCCATGGAGCCTCATCCCACGCCGATCGCCATGTGCGATGGCCCTCCAGCGGACGTGTGCCCTTGCTCTCCAACGGCTCCATCCTCGAGCACTCTTCCTCGCCCTCCAATGGTTCCGTCCAGCAGAGCTCCCCCTCCGCCAGCAGTGATCCCCCACCTTTCGCCGGCCCCGACCATGATTCAGATGCTCGAATGATAATTGACAACCTTTGGAAGAGGAAGAAATTCTACCAAGGGTTCTTCTTGAGTATATTCTTGGTGATACAAATCGGCTGACACATGTATTTTACTAGGAGATTATCATTTGCTAGGATTATGATGCAGTCCTGAATGACAACTTAGATGGCCTTGTATCTCTGAATATTTGTACTGAAGCTCATTGGTACTCGTGCCGACATTTTGCTAGGAGATTATCATTTTATCTCTGAATATTTATACTGAAGCTCATGTGTTGGATGAATTTTAGATGGCCTTGTATCTCTGAATATTTGTACTGAAGCTCATGTGTTGAATCAATTTTAGATGGCCTTGTATCTCTGAATGTTTGTACTGAAGCTCTTGGAAGCTTGTGTCAATATTTTGCCAGGAGATTATCATTTTATCTCTGGATATTTGTACTGAAACTCACTTGTTTGATGCATTTTAGATGGCCTTGTATCTCTGAATATATGTGCAACAATATTGTTTCTCATGGCAAAACTGTTTCTTTTTACTAGCTAGAATTAGACATGGTAATAAGGCACAAGAGGTTAATTGATTAATGCCAATTCATGTTTATTGTAGCTGATGGATTAGTCAACTCAGAATTTAGCAAGACTGAAGATGTTAACCACCAGTAATACATGTCTCACTGAATTCTAGCTGTCTGAATGTTATCTCATGAATTTTAGTTATCTCGGAGTACCACCAGTACATGCTTGGGCATCAGCGGCTGTACATATAACATCAGCACATGAATTTCAGTACACTAGCACTCTGAATCAGTAAAGAAATAACATGGATGTAAAAGAAGCAAAATCCTTTTGTGTTATCCATGTCACTGAAATGTTATAAAAGATTTCTTGTACATTCACATTCATTCAAGTATTTTCTGTAGATCCACACTGATTCATATGCAGCAAAAGAACTACGGAGTAGGATTTATCTACTCATCCACATTCATTCAGTTGCAGCAAAACAACATCAGCATTCATGTGGAGCAGTTTTGAAGGGCAAGCAAGCCCCTGGGTCGCCGTTGCATGGATGCAGCGCCACGACAGCTTGCTCCCTCTGTCCCTCGTGTGGGGGCAGCGCCGGGTCGCCTTCGCATGGATGCAGCACTACGGCGGCTTGGTCTCCCTCGCGTGTAGGTGAATCGCCGGGTCGCTGAGGTTGCCGCCGCGCGGAGGCATCACCATGGCCGTCGGGTCGTCGTTGCGAGAGCGAGCGCCGGCCTGCCAGAGCGTGTGTTCAGTGCCAGGTCGCGGTCGCCTCGGGGCGTCGCCGCGGCCTCCGAGTCGCCTTCGCTAGGGGAGCGGCGCTGCAGTGAATCGACGTGGCCTCCGGGTCGCCCTCGCGGCTAGAGAAAAAGTAGGAAGGGGATAATTCCCCCAAAAAAATTCTTGAGCTAATTATTGTTAGTGGTTTTCAGGAAAAGCGTGGTTAAGTGGCTGGTGGGATTCCCACCTCTGGTCTGTACCATATGTTCGTGATCCGAAGGCGTACGAGGATAGTTTTCAAGTTTTCACTGAATGAGTGTTTTCACCCGATACTTCACCATGTTTGTTAGTTCCTTTATACTCCAAAATAAAAAAATATGACTAACAAAACTCTGTCAATGATTTGAAGTATCAGTTTGCCTACCATTCACTGCAGTAATCGGACAATTTTCTGCTTTCAAATTGCTATGACCTTTGATCCATATAACTAAGTGAATGTTCTATCTTTTTAGTTTCTCTCTCTCTCTCTTGTGTGTGTGTGTTGTGTGTGTTCTGATCTATTTTATGCATCTCGACATACATATCAGCATCTGTGTGTGCCGCGGCTTGCGAGGGACAAAAAAAAGGTCGATATGAAATTATGGAAGAGCAAGGGAGGCCGGAAGAATTGTGCACTTCTATCCTTTCTAATAACGCATCATAGCATCTGATCTTTACCCACGTCGTTGGGACCGGCATGCTCGCGTCAAGGCGCGATCACGGTGTAGTGGGAGGAGATCTGTGGGCTTTTGTAATTTACCCATAGGTTTAGCATTTGCCTTTATTATATATACACCGTCATATGCTTCTTAGTTAAATTTTTTAAATGTTTAAATTCAAATTTATTGATATTTGTTAGGAGTAACAACATTTTGCATGCATAAAAGTAGCCCCAACAAACTATGTTATGCTAAGACTTTAGTTATCTATTCTGAGTTGCGGATCATCTGCAAGTTATGTGTTGTTGTATATATTTGGTGCCAAACCTATCGCGAAACATGCTTTCTATGTTCATACATTGTTAAGCAGCTTATCGTGTGCATACAAACGTTTTGACCGGCACCCTCGCGCCAGGGCGCGATTCCGATCTAGTGAACAAGAGGGGAGCTCGTATTGGACGCTCGCGTGCGTCGAACCTAGAATTCACGAAAAGCATTTTTAAGTAATATCTGCACTAGCAGATCTATCTTTTTTCAAAAAACAAAAAACATTCATAGAAACATGTGAACAAAATTTCGTAAAATAATGCGAATACTGTTTGAAAATGTGAACAAAATTTCAAAATTCAAAGAAAACCATTAAAAGTAGGGCACCGCTAGGCACCGGCGCACTGGCCGAAACTTTCGGCCGGTCCAGCCATAGCCGCTCGATGCGAGCCGCGCGGCGGTTGGATCTGGAGCCAAAAAAATAAAAAATCGCCCCAGCTTCTTCTTCCTCGGGCCCCATGGCGCATCTCCGGCGAGATCCCCTGCGGCTCGCAGCACGGCGCATCTCCGGCGAGATCCCCCGCGGCTCGCAGTACCGCGCAGCTCCAGCAAAGGCCCCCACGGCGCATCTCCGGCGAGGCCCAGCTCCAGCAAGGCCCCCGCGGCGCATCTCCGCGCGAGGCCCAGCTCCAGCAACGCCCCCGCGGCGCATCTCCGGCGAGGCCCCCCGCGGCTCGCGGAGCCTCACGTCGCCGGCCGCAGCACCCGTTGTAGAGCTCGTGTTGTTCCTCGTCCTTAATTTGCCAGTCGCAGCAAAAAATTCCACCGGTCGTAGCAAAAATTCTTGACAGTTCCAGCAAAAATTAATAAAACGTTGGTAGCAAAAGTAGAAAAAATTGACGATGCTCCAACAAACCAAAAACCTGATGGTAGCAAAAATTGAAGCTTGTTCCAGCAAATCGAAACGCTAGTGGTAGCAAAAATAAAAAATCGAGCGCTGGTTCCAGAAAAATCAAAGAAGTCGGCGGTAGTAGCAAAAATTGACACTGGTTGCAGCAAACCACAAAACGGTTGTAGCAAAAATAACTTGTGGTCCAGCTAGGGCTTCTCCAGTAGTAGCAAAAAATGCAGAAGGTTGTAGCAAAAACTGTAAAAGGTTGTAGCAAAACACACAAGCGCAGGGTCTCGACAATCTCATGAAAAAGGATGTAACAAACGACAGTGCCGGTAGTAGCAAAAAACCAAAACTGTTGTAGCAAAAAAGTGGTACAAAATGATTCCAGCAAAAAGACATGGCAGCAAAATTTGGTTAGTTCCAGCAAAAAACAAAGACGGTGGTAACAAATTAGTACACTGGTTCCAGCAAAACCAAACATGGAAGCAAATCTGGAGTTGTAGTAACATGCCTCGAGCTCGTAAGCCATGGCCGCCCTGGCATGTGAGCTCGCAGGCCATGGCCCCCTGTCGTAGTAGCGCCGGTGCTCAGCCCCGTCGCGTTCGGCCATGGTGAAGGGCACGGCCATGGCGATGGCATCCCTTGCAGCAGCAACAACTCCCGCGGCGCCGCGCTTCGTGGGGGAGGGCGCGCCACGCTTCGTGGTTGAGGGCGCCCCGTGCAGCAACTCTACAGCAATGGCGTCTGAGAAAAAGTAGATAGGCAGAAGCAGCGGCGTGGGAAGCCCAGGAAAGAAAGGAAGGAGATGTGGTGTGTGTGGACAGCAGCCGCGCTGGAAAGGATAAGGAAGCAGAGCGGTGTGCGGGCCCTCGTGGGATGACGTGTCCCTCCTGCTTTAGCGCTACGCGCGGGGTGAGCGAGTGGACCGGCCGAGTTTCGGCCGGTGCCCCGGCTCTAAACGTTTCCCTTAAAAGTAAACTAATTTTGAAAAATGAACAAAAATTGAAAAACATGAACAACTTTATATCCCTGAACAATTTTGTAATATATGGTAGACAATTTATAAATAACCATTAAGCATTTTTGTGATATACGCTGAACATTTTTATGGTGTGCGCTGAACAATTTTAAAATACAGAATGAACATTTTTCTGATATTCACTGAACATTTTTAAATACATGTTGAACATTTTTATGATGTGCGCTGAACAATTTTTAAATACACAATGAGCATTTTTTAATATACGCTGAACCTTTCGTTAATATACAGTGAACATTTTCTTAAATATACGATGACCTTTTTGTATATACACAATAAAATTAGGAAAAATAAAATATGAACAGAAAAACAAAAAAAGGGACGAAAGAATCATAGGGAAAAAACGGAGAAAAATATAAAAAGCCAAGAAAATGTGATTAAAAAACAAAAACGGAAGAAAAATAGAAAATAAAAAACAGAAAGAAAAAGTAAAAGAAAAAACCGGGACAAATCAACTGAAAACCGGCGTAAACAGTGAAAAACTGGATGCAAAAAACCATTGAAGAAAAACAAAAAAAATACCCGCAAGAAACAAGAAAACAGCAGCGAACCTAATCCGTTATTAGGCCGGCCCAATTGGCGACTTGCTTCAGCGAAGGCTCGTCCTCTTGACGCCTGCGGGCGTCAAATAGGATCTGCCGAACAAGAGGAAGGACGAGACCACCTGGACTGTACACTGGGCTGGGCCTTGTACCGTAGCAGCGGGCTACACCAGAGCTACAAAGTGCTTAGTAGCTCGGTTTCTAATTCCCTTTTTATTTCTCTGATTGGTATTTTTCTACTGTTTTGTATTTATTTGAGCGTGCAAACAAATTTTTTTTACACATGATACTTGGCACATAAATACAAGGCATTGTTTTGAAACAACACACAAAGGTTGGGCCTATTTGGAAATGCTTGAACCATTTGAGAAATTGGAAAGGCCAAGTAATATGTTGCCGGTCTACTTAAATAAAGGGTTTGGTCAATTTAGAAATTTACTTGATGTTGGCTCCGGTTAGAAATTTACTAGGGAATTATTCAGAATATAAATAACATTTTTGTTGGCCTTTTTGTTGAAATAATTTTTGAACTTGCATTTTAATTTGATTTTAAATTTGATTTTTGGGCTGTTTGATTCTTGAACTTCATTTAGGCTTTGTTAACCATGACGACATGGCAAGTTAATTGGCTTAACTAATAATTGGTGTTTCGGGATGTTACAAGACGTGTGAGATCTGTGTTGGCAATTCCTTGGCACAAGAGAGTCATCTTCTCATGAGGAAGAAGAGAGAGAAGGGAAGTGAGTCAAGTAGCACGTCCAGTGGCTAGCTCGGCGGAACCGCAGGATCCCGCCGAGCGATGTAGGTGACCGGGCCGGCAGCGGTGTAAACTGGAGGCCAGGACATGCGCACATCGTGGTAGAAACACCTGATGGCACAATGTTGTCGTGTTTGGTCTCCAACTAACGTGTCAAATGGACAAGAAAAAAAGTACAAAACAAACCTTGAAGTTGTAGTCGGAAGCTAATCAAACCGTGAACTTCGAATCCTGGAAATTGGCACCCCGAACATATAATCCCGGTCTATTTTGGACGTTAGACCTGTTTGGCACATTGGGTATATTACAATCCCGACTGGGATAAGTTGCTACTCTCACCGGCAAGAACTTGGGCCGAACCGCTATACCACAACAAGAATTCGTGAAGTTTGAAAAATGTTCGCGCATTCTAAAATTGTTCA
>NC_041385.1:7849162-7866800 GCF_002162155.2 Triticum dicoccoides | reverse complement strand
TCACTTTCGTCGAACTCCATCCTTCTCAAGCATGGCAGGCAGCGGATCCGAGTCCTCTGTCATTTGATATGCCCTGGGATCTCATATCAGTTGGGCCCGAGGAGGAGATAGTCGTCTGCATTATGCTTTGCCGCGCCAGTGAGGAGAATTCCCGACAACGGCCTGATTTGATCTGCCGAGAATCCATTGCCTCCGCCCAAATGGCGCGTAGATCCGGTGTGTGGCGCGTTATCACTGGCTCGCTGGAGGTGGTGCGCTCCATCTGGCGTCTGAACTCCTTGGCGGATGTGCAGCCCCTACATTGGTGAACAGACAACGTGGCCATTCATGGCCCGTCCACTGAGGGTACGTATGGCGCGGCGTGTGTCGTGGTTCTAAGTCTGACAGTAGAGTGGGGGGAAGGTATGGAGAGGCAAGATCCTAGCTATGGAGCAGTTGTAAACACAAGAGATGTACGAGTTCAGGCCCTTCTCAGAGGAAGTAAAAGCCCTACGTCTCGGAGCCCGGAGGCGGTCGAGTGAATTATGCGTGTATGGATTACAGGGGTGCGAACCCCTTACACTGAGGAGGGGGGTGGCTTATATAGTGTCTGCCAGACCCCTCCGGCCCTCAGTAATGCAGGGTTTAAAGTACATTAAGTCTAGGCGTTACTGGTAACGCCTCACATAAAGTGTCCTAAATGCCATAAAGACTACTTAATTACAGACCGTTACGATGCAGAGTGGTTCTTGATCTTCTGGTAGTCGAGTGAGTCTTCATGGTCGAGTCCTTCGAGTCCGTCGAGTGAAGTCTCTCTTGGTCGACTGGAAGGCAGTTTCTTCTGAGGGTGTCCTTGGGTAGGGTACTTAGATCAGGTCTATGACCCTACCCTAGGTACATGACTTCATCATTAGCCCCCGAATGGATCGAGGTTTGAGTGAAGAAGGAGTTGATAATATTTCGACCTGCTTTTGTGTTCTGGACGTGTATCATCTTGGACCAATAATCTCTTCGTTGATAACAGCAACTTTTCTTTCAGTCGCCTTGATCCATTCCTTTCTCTCGTCGAGTGAACTTTTGAACTTAGTAATTTCCGAGCGATGGATCGCAGGAAATCTCTCGCCTGTCAGACCGATCTGCTGTTAGCGGATTTTGTGGGATCCGAATTTTCGGGAAGCGCGCGAAGCGGGGCGGACTGCGGTGCTCGGATGGGATAGGGCATAGACGCCTCGATTCCCGCGCTGTCTTTTTCGCCACGTATCGCGTACGCGCTACTATTTCGGGATGTGATCGGATTTCCTGGGCCCACTTGTCATCCACTCGGAAGTGCCCTTATAAAGTGCGCCCGGCGAGGGTTTTTGAACAGTACCTCCCCACTTCTCCTTCTGTCCTCTCCGCCTCCGCCCACCGCGCTTGCTCTCGCCTCCGCCCAACCACTCCTCGCACGCTTCGCCGGCAACAATGGTGAAGGAGAAGACGGTGGCTCTGGAGCGCGCGAAGAAGGCGACGGCGACGGGGAAGGCGAAAGGGAGAGCGACCAGTCGGGGCGGATCCTTGTCAAGGTCCCGCCTGCCGCATGGCTGGGTCCAAGGAGATTGGATCCGGTTGACCATCACCGAGAAGGATCTCACTGAGATGGCCAATGAGGGTTTGATCCCCCACGGGGCAGCGAGGCTCCCGGGGAACGAGTGGCAACCACAGCCGGAAGAGGGTGAGTGTGTTCTTCTGGCTACCCACGTCGACCGTGGGTTCTCTCTGCCTCCGAGTGTTTTCTTTCGTGGTTTCTTGAATTTCTTTGGGGCGCAACTCCACCACTTCAATCCGAATTCCATCGCCTACCTTGCTGCCTTCGTGTCCATGTGCGAGAACTTCCTGGGCTGCCGACCGCACCGGGGTCTGTTCAAGCACATATTCACTTGTCGTTCTCAGACAGTGAAAAAGGCGAGTCCAGACGACGATAGGACTAAGGTTATCCAGATGTGTGGGGGTCTTGGGATTCAGATGAGGAGCAAGAGTACTTTTCCGGCCATGACCCTTCCTGAGTCGGTCAGAGGATGGCAGTCGACTTGGTTCTACTGCCAAAACGAGTCGACGCCGGGGCAGTCGAGTGGTCTCCCTCCGTTTACCATGGACCGAGCAAGCAAACCCTCTTCTCTGAAGGTGCTCCCTGAGGAGAAAGCCCAAGTGAAGATGTTGATGGATCGTGTAGTCCAGCTAGTTCGGGAAGGAGTGACGGGTATGGACCTTCTGGAGGTCTTCCTTAGGCGGCGCATCCAACCACTTCAGTATCGAGGCCATTGCATGTGGCTGTACTGTGGAACCGAGGATGAAACTCGGGTCCATCCAGAAGCAGTCGACGACGCCACACTGGAAAGGTGGATGGCCGCGGTCACAAGGAATAAAGACAACCCTCGAGGAGCCAGGAGGATTCCGCCACTCGACCATTCTAGCACTCCAGACAAGGTATGCCCACTTTATCCCTAATTGTAATCTTGCCATACTTATTCTGCTTTCGCTGCAAATTGGTCGATTGATCTTTGTCTTGCTGTCTGTCAGGCCCTCACCGAACTATACTCGATGCCCAATGGAGCGCAGATGCCGACTGAAGAGGAGGAAGGAAGTGGAGGCGAAAGTCAAGAGGACTGGGATTCGGATGCCGCTGATGACGATGATGGTGATGACTCTGATGGGGAGGAAGAAGAGAAGGAGGAGGAGGAAGTTGCACCGCCTCGCTCAGAGAGACACTCAAAGCTCATCCATGACCCTGCCACCGAGCGTGGTAAGGGGGTCGCAACCGTCGCTCAGTCGACCAAGCGCCCTCGAACCACTTCTCCGGGCCCGACTGAGAAAGCCCCGAAGCAATCCAAGGTGGCTCCGTCGAAGCCGGTCAAGGTCTTGCCGAAGATGAAGATGGTGATCCCCACTATCTCAGGGTAATGATGTTGCTTGAGTTTTTCCGTTCCCCATGAACTTATCTTTGGTCGACTCATAAATCAACCGACTGTCTTTTGGAACCGCCGTGCTACTACTTCTGATACCTCAGCTAGGGCTGACGATCATGAGATGGAAGACACTGCCACTTCAAAACCTGGTATGACTCTCGTAATTCCGTCTTTTAGTCGATTGGCTCTTAGTCTCTAATTCTGATTCTTTTCTGTAGCTCCATCCAATGTCGTTATCACCCTTCCTGACGACGACGACGACGAGGAACCACTGAAGCAAAGGAGAAGCAGGAAAGCGTCTGCTGGCAGGGTGACTCAGGACGTGCCAGCACCCGAGACACTGGTCGCGGAGGGGGAGAACACCACTCGGCCCACTGTATCTTTCGCGGTGCCGTTGACGAGTGCTCACCCCGCGTCGTCGAGTGCTGCACAGCCTTCACTCTTCTCGGCCCACTACGTCCCAGAGGACCAAGCCAGTGCTGCAAAAGAAGCGATACGCCAGGCGGGAGTCATGATGGAGCAGGTGAAGGCCATCCGGGAGGCTAGCCAGGCAGCCTATGACGCCAGTTCCGCTCTCCAGAGTAACGTTTAGGTCAGTCGGTCACCGCCTGTTCTGTTAGGATGTGATGTCTGAAGATTCTTCTTTTCCGAAATTCTTAGTGATTGTCCTACACCCACTAGGTGTGTCGATTGAAATTCCGAACTAGTGGGGGCATGCTGAGTGCACCCACTGGGTGTAGTCCCCAAGGCTATGGTGGTCTGCTGGCAGTCGACCATAGTCTTTATGTCTTGAATTTTTCCTTCATTCGATTAGGTCGAACGGATTTTCAGACCGGTGGGGGCCGCTGAGTGCACCCACTGGGTGTAGTCCCCAAGACTGTGGTCGACTGCTGGCAGTTGACTACAGTCTGAAGAACACTTTTTGTTTTTTTGTTGGTCGACTGGTCGACTCTATCTTGATAGAACTAGTGGGGGCACGCTGAGTGCACCCACTGGGTGTAGTCCCCGAGACTACGGTCGAATGTTTGTATTCGGCTGTAGTCTTAGAAACATATGATTTTTCCTTAGTCACTCGGAAGTGAATTATCTTTGACATTTTGTCGATTGGTTCTTCGTAGAAATCCTGCGACCTTGCGGCTCGTTACACCGAGTTGGAGAACAAACATATCCAACTCGAGCTTGATCTGAAGCTGGTCCAGGAGAATTTGGCGAAGGCAAAGGAGGAGACCAAAGGTATGTTTGGTGAGGCCTCGACGACTGCTTTTGCCCCTCATTTGTTTCAAAGTCTGATCTTGCTGTAACTTTGCAGGCAAAGTGAAGAGGCCCAGAAGAAGAAAGACCTTGAGCTAGCTGAGATGCAGAAGACAGCTTTAGAGAAGACCAAGCTCGCAGACGAGAAGTTGGCTTCGGTCACCAGGCTTGAAGAAGAAAACACCAATCTGAAAGCTGCTCTTGTAATTGCCAATAAAGAAGTGAGTCGACTGAAAAGTGACAAGATTGCCCTGAACGACAAAGCCAGTGAGTTGGTGGGGAAGAAGAAAGATCTGGAGGCTTATCTGGGCGGACTCGCTAAGAAGTTGTTCCTCCTGCTCGAAGGTAAACCTTTGCACCAAGCAAGTATTTTTACAGTGGTCTTTCCATTTGACTGTTGTCTTGACTCGGTGGTTGTGCTTGCAGAATTTTGCCAAAACTTTGAAGAGGAGACTGGTCGACTGGAACCAAACCTGGACCCCATCAACTCTCCGGTGAATGATGAAGTCGCCATGAACGTGTTCCGGCTCGAGTCTCGTGTTGCTGCTGTCATTGATTATCTCGCAAGGCTGAAGGTCGCCACTTCCCGCATTGACACTACGCTCTGGCCCAGGGAGACGCTCCAGAATGACCTCGAGTCTCTGATGACTCGACTAAACACAGTCCCTGGTCGAGTGCAGGAGTGGAAGAAGTCTTCTGCCAGGTGCGGTGCAGATGTCGCTCTGTGTCTGGCCCGAGTCCATTGCAAGGATGCACGAGAGGACAAGCTGGCGGCTCTTCGGGTGGCTAACACCAAGAAGCATGATTTCCGGTCATTCATGGAGACTTTCATCGCCGCTGCCACTCGGATCGTGGATGGAATCGACCTTGATGAGTTTGTTGCACCTTCCAGCCCTCCACAGGAGGGGTAAAAAACTTCTTGAGCTCGACACTTTAAATTTGCCTCGGTATGCCGAGTGATTTTGTAACCGACAAACCTTAACAGGCCTAGCGCCTGAGCACTTTCGGTTCCGTTAGGTATCTATTCGCTTGCATTTGGCTTGAGATGTCTTTTGCAGGTTAAAGCGAGGTGCTTATTGCAATCGACTTGTTCCCCAATTCACTTAGGCAGGCACTGGGCTGCGGCTAAGCCTCCAAGTGGGAAGCGTGCTCTCCACTCGGTAGGATTTTCAAAACTTAGGAGAGCACTGGGCTGCAGCTAAGCCCCCGAGTGGGAGGTGTGCTCTCCACTCGATAGGATTTTTATAACTTAGGCGAGCACTGGGCTGCAGCTAAGCCTCCAAGTGAGAGGTCTGCTCTCCACTCGGTAGGATTTTTATAACTTAGGCGAGCACCGGGCTGCAGCTAAGCCCCCGAGTGGGAGGTCTGCTCTCCACTCGGTAGGATTTTTATAACTTAGGCGAGCACTGGGCTGCAGCTAAGCCCCCGAGTGGGAGGTCTGCTCTCCACTCAGTAGGATTTTCACGTTGTACTTGTGGCGTAGCTCAAAGGAGAGGGTCGCAGTCGACCTGTACCTCGTCCTTCTTGCGACCGCATGTTGTACTTGTGGCGTAGCTCGGAGGAGAGGGTCGCAGTCGACCTGCACCTCGTCTTCCTTGCGACCGCACGTTGTACTTGTGGCGTAGCTCGGAGGAGAGGGTCGCAGTCGACCTGCACCTCGTCTTCCTTGCTACCGCATGTTGTACTTGTGGCGTAGCTCGGAGGAGAGGGTCGCAGTCGACCTGCACCTCATCTTCCTTGCTACCGCACGTTGAATTTGAACTTAGGCGAGTACCTGGACTGCAGCTAAGCCCCCGAGTGGGAGTCTAGCTCTCCACTCGGTAGGATTTTATTGAAACTTAGGCGAATAATTGGACTGCAGCTAAGCCCCCGAGTTGGAGTCTGGCTCACCACTCGGTAGGATTTTATTGAAACTTAGGCGAGACGGATTCGCAGCTAAGCCCCCGAGTGGGAGTCTGGCTCACCACTCGGTAGGATTTTATTGAAACTTAGGCGAGACGGATTCGCAGCTAAGCCCCCGAGTGGGAGGCATGCTCTCCACTCGGTAGGATTTAATTGAAACTTAGGCGAGACGGATTCGCAGCTAAGCCCCCGAGTGGGAGGCATGCTCTCCACTCGGTAGGATTTTATTGAAACTTAGGCGAGACGGATTCGCAGCTAAGCCCCCGAGTGGGAGTCTGGCTCACCACTCGGTAGGATTTTATTGAAACTTAGGCGAGATGTATTCGCAGCTAAGCCCCCGAGTGGGAGGCATGCTCTCCACTCGGTAAGGATTTTTTTACAAACTTAGGCGAAACGGATTCGCAGCTAAGCCACCCACTGAGGGGGAAATTTTTCTGAATAAATAAAAGTGACAAAAATCATTGGGGAAATTATGACACTATTATCTTGCGAAACATGAACTACAGAAGTACTTTTATTACAACTCATCCAAGTGAAACTTAAGTGTAAAATGGGCGGAGTAGCTCCGCGTTCCAAGCTCGGGGCTCGTCAATTTTGTGCTCGACGTTGTAGAGACGGTACCCTCCATTGTGGAGAACCTTGGTAATGATGAAGGGTCCTTCCCAAGAAGGAGCAAGCTTGTGTTGTTTCTGCTGATCCACTTGGAGAACCAAATCTCCTTCCTGGAAGGCTCGACTCTTCATGTTTCTAGCGTGGAAGCGACGCAAGTCCTGTTGGTAGATGGTCGATCGGATCAGAGCCATCTCTCTTTCTTCCGCTAAAAGGTCGACTGCATCTTGCCGCGCTTGTTCCGCTTCAGCCTTGTTGTAGAGCTCAACTCGAGGAGCATTGTGGAGCAGATCACTCGGCAAGACCGCTTCGGCTCCATAGACCAAGAAGAATGGAGTTCTTCCGGTCGACCGATTAGGCGTGGTCCGTAGACCCCAAAGCACTGAGGGAAGTTCGTCGACCCATGCTCCAGCCGCATGTTTGAGATCACGCATCAGTCGGGGTTTCAACCCCTTGAGGATCAAGCCATTGGCTCGCTCCGCTTGTCCATTCGACTGAGGATGGGCGACTGAAGCGTAGTCGACTCATGTGCCTTGAGATGTGCAGAATGCTCTGAATTCCTCCGAATCGAAGTTTGACCCATTGTCAGTGATGATGCTGTGCGGGACTCCATATCTGAATATCAGTTCTCTGATGAAACTGACCGCAGTACCGGCGTCAAGGTTCTTAATGGGTTTAGCTTCAATCCACTTGGTGAACTTGTCGACTGCCACCAGTACATGCCTGAAACCGCTTCGACCTGTCCTCAAGGGACCCACCATATCCAACCCCCATACTGTGAAGGGCCAGACGAGTGGTATGGTCTTCAGAGCTGACGCAGGCTTGTGAGACATGTTGGAGTAAAACTGACATCCCTCTCACTTGTCCACTATCTCCTTTGCCATCTCATTCGCCCTTGGCCAATAAAACCCGGCTCGGTATGCTTTGGCCACAATGGTCCGAGAGGACGCATGATGGCCACAGGTCCCCGAGTGGATGTCATCAAGGATTATTCGACCTTCTTCTGGCGTTATGCACTTCTGACCAACTCCAGTCGCTCTCTCTCTGTACAACTGTCCTTTGATCACAGTAAAGGCCTTGGATCGACGGACGATCTGTCGAGCCTCTTCCTCGTCCTCCGGGAGCTCTTTTCTCAGGATATACGCGATGTATGGAATTGTCCAGTCGGGAGTGATTACTAAAACCTCCATGACCAAGTCGACCACTGCTGGGACCTCAACTTCAGTCGGATCTGTGGCACTCTTGGGCTGCGAAGGTTCTTCGGTGAAAGGATCTTCTTTGACTGATGGAGTATGGATATGCTCCAAGAACACACCACTGGGAATGGCTTCTCTCTTGGAACCTATCTTCGCCAAATCATCAGCCGCTTGATTCTTCAGTCGGGGTATATGATGAAGCTCTAACCCCTCAAACTTCTTTTCTAGCTTCCTCACTCCATTGCAGTATCCAGTCATGGCTGGGCTTCTAACGTCCCACTCCTTCATCACTTGGTTGATCACCAAATCCGAGTCGCCATAGACCATAAGGCGACGAATGCCGAGTGAAATAGCCATGCGCAACCCATACAAAAGGGCCTTGTATTCTGCCTCATTGTTGGAGGAATCAAAGTGAATCTGGAGCACATATCTGAGCTTATCTCCTCTGGGGGGAACCAGGACAACCCCAGCACCGGAACCATTCAACATCTTAGAGCCATCAAAGAACATGGTCCAATGCTCCGAGTGAACTTGAGTCGGCTGCTGTTGTTCAATCCACTCGGCAAGGAAATCTTCTATTCCTTGGGACTTAATGGCTTTCTTTGCCTCAAACTTGATATCAAGGGGAAGGAGTTCAATCGCCCATTTGGCCACTCGACCAGTTGCATCTCTGTTGTGCAGAATCTCTGAAAGTGTTGCGTCGCTGACGACTGTAATGGAATGATCAGAGAAATAATGAGCAACCTTCTTCGTGGTCATGTAGATCCCATACACAAGCTTCTGATAATGAGGATATCTTTGCTTTGATGGAGTCAAAACTTCAGACAGATAGTACACTGGGCGCTGAACTTTGAAGGCTTTCCCTTCTTCTTCCCGCTCGACCGTAAGTACTGTACTGTCGACTTGTCCTGTGGCTGCAATATAAAGGAACAGAGGCTCTTTGCTGATTGGAGCAGCAAGTGTTGGGGAACGTTGCAGAAAATTAAAATTTTTCCTACGGTTTCACCAAGATCCATCTATGAGTTCATCTAAGCAACGAGTCAAGGGAGAGAGTTTGCATCTACATACCACTTGTAGATCGCGTGCGGAAGCTTGCAAGGTGATGATGTAGTCGTACTCGACGTGATTCGAATCACCGATGACCAAGTGCTGAACGGACAGCACCTCCGCGTTCAACACACGTACGGGACGGGAGACATCTCCTCCTTCTTGATCCAGCAAGGGGGAAGGAGAGGTTGAGGAAGACAGCTCCACCGGCAGCACGACGGCGTGGTGATGGTGGAGAGGCAGTACTCCGACAGGGCTTCGCCAAGCACACAACGGAGGAGGAGAGGTGTTGGGGAGGGGAGGGCTGCGCCTTGGAGGGTGGTGCGGCTGCCCTCCCCTCACCCCTCTATTTATAGGGGGAAGGGAGAAGGGGGCCGGCCCCCCTAGAACCCATCTAGGGGGGTGCGGCGGCCAAGGGGAGAGGGGGAGAGGGTGGCTTGCCCCCCAAGCCAAGGGGGCGCCCCCTCTAGGGTTCCCCCCTCAACCCTAGGCGCAAGGGCCCAAGGGAGGGGGTGCGCCCAGCCCACCAGGGGCTGGCTCCCTGCCCCACGCAGCCCATGTGGCCCCCCGGGAGGGGTGGCCCCTCCCGGTGGACCCCCGGAACCCTTCCGGTGGCCCCGGTACAATACCGGTATGACCCCGAAACTTCCCGGTGTCCGTTTGACAACTTCCCATATATAAATATTTACCTCCGGACCCTTCCGGAGCTCCTCGTGACGTCCAGGATCCCATCCGGGACTCCGAACAACATTCGGTAGTCACATACTAGTCTTCCTAATAACCCTAGCGTCACCGAACCTTAAGTGTGTAGACCCTACGGGTTCGGGAGACATGCAGACATGACCTAGACGCTCTCAGGTCAATAACCAACAGCGGGATCTGGATACCCATGATGGCTCCCACATGCTCCTCGATGTTGTCATCGGATGAACCACGATGTCGAGGATTCGATCAAACCCTGTATGCAATTCCCTTTGTCAATCGGTACGTTACTTGCCCGAGACTCGATCGTCGGTATCCCAATACCTTGTTCAGTCTCGTTACCGGCAAGTCACTTTACTCGTACCGTAATGCATGATCCCGTGTCCAACACCTTGGTCACATTGAGCTCATTATGATGATGCATTACCGAGTGGGCCCAGAGATACCTCTCCGTCATACGGAGTGACAAATCCCAGTCTCGATCCGTGTCAACCCAACAGATACTTTCGGAGATACCTGTAATGCACCTTTATAGTCACCCAGTTACGTTGTGACGTTTGATACACCCAAGGCACTCTTACGGTATCCGGGAGTTACACGATCTCATGGTCGAAGGAAGAGATACTTGACATCGGCAAAGCTCTAGCAAAACGAACTACACGATCTTTTATGCTATGCTTAGGATTGGGTCTTGTCCATCACATCATTCTCCTAATGATGTGATCCCGTTATCAACGACATCCAATGTCCATAGTCAGGAAACCATGACTATCTGTTGATCACAACGAGCTAGTCAACTAGAGGCTCACCAGGGACATATTGTGGTCTAAGTATTCACACGTGTATTACGATTTCCGGATAATACAGTTATAGCATGAATAAAAGACATTTATCATGAACATTGAAATATAATAATACTTTTATTATTGCCTCTAGGGCATATTTCCAACAGTCTCCCACTTGCACTAGAGTCACCAATCTACTTACATTGTGATGAATCGAACACCCATAGAGTTCTGGTGTTGATCATGTTTTGCACGCGAGAGAGGTTTAGTCAGCGGATCTGCGACATTCAGATCCATGTGCACTTTGCAAATCTCTATGTCTCCATCTTGAACATTTTCACGGATGGAGTTGAAACGACACTTGATGTGCCTGGTCTTCTTGTGAAACCTGGGCTCCTTGGCGAGGGCAATAGCTCCAGTGTTGTCACAGAAGAGTTTGATCGGCCCCGACGCATTGGGTATGACTCCTAGGTCGGTGATGAACTCCTTCACCCAAATCGCTTCATGCGCTGCCTCCGAGGCTGCCATGTACTCTGCTTCACACGTAGATCCCGCCACGACGCTCTGCTTGCAGCTGCACCAGCTTACTGCTCCACCATTCAACATATACACGTATCCGGTTTGTGACTTAGAGTCATCCAGATCTGAGTCGAAGCTAGCGTCGACGTAACCCTTTACGACGAGCTCTTCGTCTCCTCCATAAACGAGAAACATGTCCTTCGTCCTTTTCAGGTACTTCAGGATATTCTTGACCGCTGTCCAGTGTTCCTTGCCAGGATTACTTTGGTATCTTGCTACCAAACTTACGGCAAGGTTTACATCGGGTCTGGTACACAGCATGGCATACATAATAGATCCTATGGCTGAAGCATAGGGGATGACACTCATCTCTTCTTTATCTTTTGCCGTGGTCGGTGACTGAGCTGAGCTCAGTCTCATACCTTGTAACATAGGCAAGAACCCCTTCTTGGACTGATCCATTCTGAATCTCTTCAAAATCTTATCAAGGTATGTGCTTTGTGAAAGACCTATGAGGCGTCTCGATCTATCTCTATAGATCTTGATGCCTAATATATAAGCAGCTTCTCCAAGGTCCTTCATTGAAAAACACTTATTCAAGTAGGCCTTAATGCTGTCCAGAAATTCTATATTATTTCCCATCAGGAGTATGTCATCTACATATAATATGAGAAATGCTACAGAGCTCCCACTCACTTTAAACGCAGGCTTCTCCATAAGTCTGCATAAACCCAAACGCTTTGATCATCTCATCAAAGCGAATGTTCCAACTCCGAGATGCTTGCACCAGTCCATAAATGGATCGCTGGAGCTTGCATACTTTGTTAGCGTTCCGAGGATCGACAAAACCTTCTGGCTGCATCATATACAGTTCTTCCTTAAGATGCCCGTTAAGGAATGCTGTTTTGACGTCCATCTGCCATATCTCATAATCATAGTATGCGGCAATTGCTAACATGATTCGGACGGACTTTAGCTTCGCTACGGGAGAGAATGTCTCGTCGTAGTCAATCCCTTGAACCTGTCGATAACCCTTAGCGACAAGTCGAGCTTTATAGATGGTAACATTACCATCCGCGTCCGTCTTCTTCTTAAAGATCCATTTGTTTTCTATCGCTCGCCAATCATCGGGCAAGTCTGTCAAAGTCCATACTTTGTTTTCATACATGGATTCTATCTCGGATTTCATGGCTTCAAGCCATTTGTTGGAATCCGGGCCCGCCATTGCTTCTTCATAGTTCGAAGGTTCATTGTTGTCTAACAACATGATTTCCAGGACAGGGTTGCCGTACCACTCTGGTGCGGAACGTGTCCTTGTGGACCTACGAAGTTCAGCAGTAACTTGATCCGAAGTACCTTGATCATCATCATTGTTTTCCTCTTCAGTTGGTGTGGGCATCACAGGAACGGTTTCCTGCGCTGCGCCACTTTCCCGCTCAAGAGGTAGTACTTCATCGAGTTCTACTTTCCTCCCACTTACTTCTTTTGAGAGAAACTCTTTTTCCAGAAAGCATCCGTTCTTGGCAACAAAGATCTTGCCTTCGGATCTTAAGTAGAAGGTATACCCGACAGTTTCCTTAGGGTATCCTATGAATACGCATTTTTCCGACTTGGGTTCGAGCTTTTCAGGTTGAAGTTTCTTGACATAAGCATCGCATCCCCAAACTTTTAGAAACGACAGCTTAGGTTTCTTTCCAAACCATAATTCATACGGTGTCGTCTCAACGGATTTAGACGGTGCCCTATTTAAAGTGAATGTAGCTGTCTCTAGAGCGTATCCCCAAAATGATAGCGGTAAATCGGTAAGAGACATCATAGACCGCACCATATCCAATAGAGTGCGATTACGACGTTCGGACACACCATTTCGCTGAGGTGTTCCAGGCGGCGTGAGTTGTGAAACGATTCCACATTTCCTTAAGTGTGTACCAAATTCGTGACTTAAGTATTCTCCTCCACGATCTGATTGTAAGAATTTTATCTTTCGGTCACGTTGATTCTCTACCTCATTCTGAAATTCTTTGAACTTTTCAAAGATCTCAGACTTGTGTTTCATTAAGTAGACATACCCATATCTACTCAAGTCATCAGTGAGAGTGAGAACATAACGATATCCTCCGCGAGCCTCAACGCTCATTGGACCGCACACATCGGTATGTATGATTTCCAACAAGTTGGTTGCTCGCTCCATTGTTCCGGAGAACGGAGTCTTGGTCATTTTGCCCAAGAGGCATGGTTCGCACGTGTCAAACGATTCATAATCAAGAGACTCTAAAAGTCCATCGGCATGGAGCTTCTTCATGCGCTTGACACCAATGTGACCAAGGCGGCAGTGCCACAAGTATGTGGGACTATCGTTATCAACTTTAAATCTTTTGGCATCTACACTATGAACATGTGTAATATTATGCTCGAGATTCATTAAGAATAAACCATTGACCATCGGAGCATGACCATAAAACATATCTCTCATATAAATCGAAAAACCATTATTCTCAGACTTAAATGAGTAGCCATCTCATATTAAACGAGATCCAGATACAATGTTCATGCTCAAACTTGGCACTAAATAACAATTATTAAGGTTCAAAACTAATCCCGTAGGTAAATGTAGAGGCAGCATGCCGACGGCGATCACATCGACTCTGGAACCATTCCCGACGTGCATCGTCACCTCGTCCTTCGCCAGTCTCCGTTTATTCCGCAGCTCCTGGTGTGAGTTACAAATATGAGCAACGGCACCGGTATCAAATACCCAGGAGTTACTACGAGTACTGGTAAGGTACACATCAATCACATGTATATCAAATATACCTTTGGTGTTGCCGGCCTTCTTATCCGCTAAGTATTTGGGGCAGTTCCGCTTCCAGTGACCCTTCCCCTTGCAATAAAAGCACTCAGTCTCAGGCTTAGGTCCATTCTTTGACTTCTTCCCGGTAACTGGCTTACCAGGCGCGGCAACCTCCTTGCCGTCCTTCTTGAAGTTCTTCTTACCCTTTCCCTTCTTGAACTTAGTGGTCTTATTGACCATCGACACTTGATGTTCTTTCTTGATTTCAGCCTCTGCTGACTTCAGCATCGAGAACACTTCAGGAATGGTCTTTTCCATCCCCTGCATGTTGTAGTTCATCACAAAGCTCTTGTAGCTTGGTGGGAGCGACTGGAGGATTCTGTCAATGACCGCCTCATCTGGGAGGTTAATGTTCAGCTGGGTCATACGGTTGTGCAACCCAGACATCTTCAGGATGTGCTCACTGACAGAACTGTTTTCCTCCATCTTACAACTGTAGAACTTGTCGGAGACATCATATCTCTCGACCCGGGCATGAGCTTGAAAAACTAGTTTCAGCTCTTCGAACATCTCATATGCTCTGTGGTGCTCAAAACGCTTTTGGAGCCCCAGATGAAAAGGTTGTTTCTTCTTGTCCTGCAAAATATAGCCCAAAACTTTCAAATGTTTTGTTTTCAAAGGACGGAGCACTTCTCATATTAGTGAGTTGCTTTTTACAGTTCATATTTGTTGAACTATACACAGTTACAGCTGGATCTCTTTGATTTTTCATCAATTTTCTAGGAATGTAATTGAAATAATACATCAAGGTTGTCGTGTTGGCGACCGGGCGTGACGAGCCAAAGCCGCTTGATGAACTATTGGTGTGTGCCACTTCTGCGGGTTTTTTCTTTGATGCCACCACAGTAGTTAAAACAATGATGGCTCCAATGCCTATGCTGCTTCTTTGCTTCAAATTATAGCATTTGTTTTTAGTTTCACCGATTTTGAATTATGAAAGCCACTCACTCACCGAATCTGCTCGACCTCTTCCTCCTTAGTGCTCGGCAGGAGGAGCTCAGGCTGCCACCACACAAAGGGAGAGGAAGCCAAGATGAATCAGTCCCGGCTTATTGTCTGTGACCCGACGACAGATACAACTACTTCGGGCCTAGGCGAGCAGCCGCCAGCCCTGCATTTCAATCCTAGGTAACCGAGTTTGTATCTGCATCTTAACCTTTAGGCCGTTACGTGCCCTGCAACCACAACATAACCCTTTCGACTTGTTTGCCTCGTGTGTTAATTAGAGGTTTCCTAAAATCTCTGGCTACATAATAATTCCAAGGTGGTATGTGTTAATCATTTATTCAGCACTGCAATAGATGTAATTTTTGGGTTGGATATGCATTGTTCGTTTTCCTGGTTCATTGACATGTTTATCTGTTTGTATCTGTAGGATTTCTCAACGCTGATTTTATTAAGACATTAAAATCCAATAATACTGAAGTATTCCTTGTGTCCAGAGGTTTCCGGCAAATGATCAAGGTATATCTTCACTAAACGGCTGCACGAACGGTACATTTGGAATCTGGATTATCAGAACATAGTCAAATTTGCCTGTCCTTGAAACATCTTCAAATTTTGTGACATACACACACCAATATGCTTTTAAGATATCCATAGTTTGAATACAGAAATTGGTGGGAGCGACTGGAGGATTCTGTCAATGACCGCCTCATCTGGGAGGTTAATGTTCAGCTGGGTCATACGGTTGTGCAACCCAGACATCTTCAGGATGTGCTCACTGACAGAACTGTTTTCCTCCATCTTACAACTGTAGAACTTGTCGGAGACATCATATCTCTCGACCCGGGCATGAGCTTGAAAAACTAGTTTCAGCTCTTCGAACATCTCATATGCTCTGTGGTGCTCAAAACGCTTTTGGAGCCCCGGTTCTAAGCTGTAAAGCATGCCGCACTGAACGAGGGAGTAATCATCAGCACGAGACTGCCAAGCATTCATAATGTCTTGGTTCTCTGGGACGGGAGCGTCACCTAGCGGTCCTTCTAGGACATATTGTTTCCTGGCAGCTATGAGGATGATCCTCAGGTTCCGGACCCAGTCCGTATAGTTGCTGCCATCATCTTTCAGCTTTGTTTTCTCTAGGAACGCGTTGAAGTTCATGTTGACATTAGCGTTGGCCATTGATCTACAAGACATATTTGCAAAGGTTTTAGACTAAGTTCATGATAATAAAGTTCTAATCAAATTATGAACTCCCACTCAGATTAGACATCCCTTTAGTCATCTAAGTGTTACACGATCGGAGTCGACTAGGCCGTGTCCGATCATCACGTGAGACGGACTAGTCATCGTCGGTGAACATTCTCATGTTGATCGTATCTTCCATACGACTCGTGTTCGACCTTTCGGTCTCCGTGTTCCGAGGCCATGTCTGCACATGCTAGGCTCGTCAAGTTAACCCTAAGTGTTTTTGCTGTGTAAAACTGTCTTACACCCGTTGTATGTGAACGTAAGAATCCATCACACCTGATCATCACGTGGTGCTTAGAAGCGACGAACTGTAGCAACGGTGCACAGTTAGGGGAGAACACTTCTTGAAATTTTATAAGAGATCATCTTATTTACTACCGTCGTCCTAAGTAAACAAGATGCATAAACATAATAAACATCACATGCAATTATATAGTTGTGACATGATATGGCCAATATCATATAGCTCCATTGATCTTCATCTTCGGGGCTCCATGATCATCTTGTCACCGGCTTGACACCATGATCTCCATCATCATGATCTCCATCATCGTGTCTTCATGAAGTTGTCACGCCAACGACTACTTCTACTTTTATGACTAACGTTTAGCAATAAAGTAAAGTAGTTTACATGGCGTTATTCAATGACACGCAGGTCATACAAAAAATAAAGACAACTCCTATGGCTCCTGCCAGTTTTCATACTCATCGACATGCAAGTCGTGAATCCTATTACAAAGAACATGATCTCATACATCACAATTCATCATTCATCACAGCTTCTGGCCATATCACATCACATGATCAATCGCTGCAAAAACAAGTTAGACGTCCTCTAATTGTTGTTGCATCTTTTACGTGGCTGCAATTGGGTTCTAGCAAGAACGTTTTCTTACCTACGAATCACCACAACGTGATTTTGTCAACTTCTATTTACCCTTCATAAGGGCCCTGTTCATCGATTCTGCAACAACTAAAGTGGGAGAGACAGACACCCGCCAGCCACCTTATGCAACTAGTGCATGTCAGTCGGTGGAACCGGTCTCACGTAAGCGTACGTGTAAGGTTGGTCCGGGCCGCTTCATCCCACAATACCGTTGAGCAAGAAAAGACTAGTAGAGGCAAGTAAGATGACAAAATCCACGCCCACAACAAAATTGTGTTCTACTCGTGCAAAGAGAACTACGCATAGACCTAGCTCTAATACCACTGTTGGGGAACATTGCAGAAAATTAAAATTTTTCCTATGGTTTCACCAAGATCCATCTATGAGTTTATCTAAGCAACGAGTCAAGGGAGAGACTTTGCATCTACATACCACTTGTAGATCGCGTGTGGAAGCTTGCAAGGTGATGATGTAGTCGTACTCGACGTGATCGAATCACCGATGACCAAGTGCTGAACGGACAGCACCTCCGCGTTCAACACACGTACGGGACGGGAGACGTCTCCTCCTTCTTGATCCAGCAAGGGGGAAGGAGAGGTTGAGGAAGACAGCTCCACCGGCAGCACGACGGCGTGGTGATGGTGGAGAGGCAGTACTCCGACAGGGCTTCGCCAAGCACACAACGGAGGAGGAGAGGTGTTGGGGAGGGGAGGGCTGCGCCTTGGAGGGTGGTGCGGCTGCCCTCCCCTCACCCCTCTATTTATAGGGGGAAGGGA
>NC_041385.1:7822027-7849144 GCF_002162155.2 Triticum dicoccoides | reverse complement strand
GTGGTGATGGTGGAGAGGCAGTACTCCGACAGGGCTTCGCCAAGCACACAACGGAGGAGGAGAGGTGTTGGGGAGGGGAGGGCTGCGCCTTGGAGGGTGGTGCGGCTGCCCTCCCCTCACCCCTCTATTTATAGGGGGAAGGTAGAAGGGGGCCGGCCCCATAGAACCCATCTAGGGGGGGTGCGGCGGCCAAGGGGAGAGGGGGAGAGGGTGGCTTGCCCCCCAAGCCAAGGGGGGCGCCCCCTCTAGGGTTCCCCCCTCAACCCTAGGCGCAAGGGCCCAAGGGAGGGGGTGCGGCCAGCCCACCAGGGGCTGGCTCCCTGCCCCACGCAGCCCATGTGGCCCCCCGGGAGGGGTAGCCCCTCCCGGTGGACCCCCGGAACCCTTCCGGTGGCCCCGGTACAATACCGGTATGACCCCAAAACTTCCCGGTGTCCATTTGACAACTTCCCATATATAAATCTTTACCTCCGGACCCTTCCGGAGCTCCTCGTGACGTCCGGGATCCCATCCGGGACTCCGAACAACATTCGGTAGTCACATACTAGTCTTCCTAATAACCCTAGCGTCACCGAACCTTAAGTGTGTAGACCCTACGGGTTTTTTAGAGACATGCAGACATGACCGAGACGCTCTCAGTCAATAACCAACAGCGGGATCTGGATACCCATGATGGCTCCCACATGCTCCTCGATGTTGTCATCGGATGAACCACGATGTCGAGGATTCGATCAAACCCTGTATGCAATTCCCTTTGTCAATCGGTACGTTACTTGCCCGAGACTCGATCGTCGGTATCCCAATACCTTGTTCAGTCTCGTTACCGGCAAGTCACTTTACTCGTACCGTAATGCATGATCCCGTGTCCAACACCTTGGTCACATTGAGCTCATTATGATGATGCATTACCGAGTGGGCCCAGAGATACCTCTCCGTCATACGGAGTGACAAATCCCAGTCTCGATCCGTGTCAACCCAACAGATACTTTCGGAGATACCTGTAATGCACCTTTATAGTCACCCAGTTACGTTGTGACGTTTGATACACCCAAGGCACTCTTACGGTATCCGGGAGTTACACGATCTCATGGTCGAAGGAAGAGATACTTGACATTGGCAAAGCTCTAGCAAAACGAACTACACGATCTTTTATGCTATGCTTAGGATTGGGTCTTGTCCATCACATCATTCTCCTAATGATGTGATCCCGTTATCAACGACATCCAATGTCCATAGTCAGGAAACCATGACTATCTGTTGATCACAACGAGCTAGTCAACTAGAGGCTCACCAGGGACATATTGTGGTCTAAGTATTCACACGTGTATTACGATTTCCGGATAATACAGTTATAGCATGAATAAAAGACATTTATCATGAACATTGAAATATAATAATACTTTTATTATTGCCTCTAGGGCATATTTCCAACAGCAAGCACCGGCTGGGTGGAGAGCAGAGCTTTTAGCTCGGCAAACGCTGCATCAGCTTCTGGAGTCCACTCGAACTTGTCTGCCTTCTTCATCAGTCGGTAAAGAGGCAATACCTTTTCACCGAGTCGTGAGATGAATCGACTTAATGAGGCCAAGCATCCAGTAAGCTTCTGGACATCGTGCACCCGTACGGGGCGTTTCATTCGGAGTATAGTGCCGATTTTTTCTGGGTTAGCGTCGATTCCTCGTTCGGAAACGAGAAAACCGAGTAACTTGCCACCAGGAACTCCGAATGTGCACTTTGATGGATTGAGCTTGATATCATACCTCCTGAGGTTGGCAAATGTCTCGGCGAGGTCAGTCAGCAGGTCAGAACCCTTTCGCGACTTGACCATGATATCATCCATGTACGCTTCCACATTCCGACTGATTTGAGTGAGCAAACACTTCTGAATCATTCGCATGAACGTGGCTCCGGCATTCTTGAGGCCAAAAGGCATGGTGATATAGCAGAAGCACCCGAATGGAGTGATGAAAGCTGTTTTTATCTCATCGGGTCCGTACAGACGGATCTGATGGTACCCGGAATAGGCGTCTAGAAAAGACAATCTCTCGCATCCCCCAGTCGAGTCAACAATTTGATCGATGCGAGGGAGAGGAAAATGATCTTTCGTGCAGGCCCGATTGATGTGTTTGAAATCGATGCACATGTGGAGTGACTTGTCCTTCTTGGGAACCATGACGACATTGGCGAGCCACTCGGAGTGGTATATCTCTCGGATAAATCCTGCTGCCAATAGTCGAGCCACTTCCTCACCAATTGCTTTTCTCTTCTGGACAGCAGACCGTCGCAGGTGTTCTTTGACCGGTTTTGCGGTACAGTCGACTCTAAGGAGATGCTCAGCCAGTCCCCTGGGAACACCCGGCATGTCAGCAGGCTTCCATGCAAAGATGTCCCAGTTCTCACGGAGGAACTGGATGATCGCTTCTTCCTATTTAGGGTCGAGTGTTTGTGGAAATATGGGTCGGAGCTGCATTGGGGTCGGTCGGGTGAATGTGAACGGGCTTTGTCTCACCGGACGACTGAAACGCTGACTCTGTGGTAGGCTTCTTTGCCCGCAACAAATCACTCGGATCTGCATTTTTCTTGTATCCCTCGAACTCGACCGTTGTCACCTAGGAATCGGCAATTTTCGAGCCTTTCTAGAAACACTCTTCTGCTTTTTTCCGATCACCAGTGACAGTGATCACGCCTTTGGGGTCGGGCATTTTCAGCTTGAGGTACACGTAACATGGTCGAGCCATGAACCGTGCGTAAGCTGGTCTCCCCAAAATAGCGTGGTAAGCGCTCTGAAAGTCCACGACTTCAAAGGTCGGCTTCTCTTTGCGGAAATGCTTCGAGTCACCGAACACCACGTCCAGAGCTATTTGGCCGAGTGACTCGGCTTTCTTTCCTGGTATAACTCCATGAAAACTCATGTTACTGGTGCTCAGTCGGGACATTGGAATGCCCATTCCTTTCAGCGTGTCCGCATACAACAAATTTAGTCCACTACCCCGATCCATTAGCACCTTCGTCAGTCGAGTGCCTTCGACGACCGGGTCGACCACCAAAGCTTGCCTCCCAGGGGTGGCTATATGAGTCGGGTGGTCAGACTGGTCGAATGTAATGGGAGTTTGGGACCATCTCAGATAACTGGGTGTCGCCGGGGCGACCATGTTCACCTCACGGTTAATAACCTTCAGTCGGCTCTTGCTTTCCACATCCGCAAAGATCATCAGAGTGGAGTTAACATGAGGATATCCTCCCTCACTGTCCTCCTTGTCTTCGGCTTTGTCCGGCTCCTTTTCCTTGTCCTTGGGCTGTTTACCTTGGAACTGCTGGATCAGGAGTCGGCACTGGCGGGTGGTATGCTTCGGGTAGATGATATTACCCTCTTCGTCTTTCTTCGTGTGGATGTGGCACGGCATATCCATCATGTCATTTCCTTCTTTATCCTTCACCTTCTTGGGGTTCCAGGATCCTTTGGGTTTTCCTTTGAACTTGCCCTGGGTCACGGCCAGAGCCTCTCCAGGAGCCGCTGGTTCGGCCTTCCGTTTCTGCTTCTGACTGGAGTTTCCTTTCTCCGACTGACTCGGCTTGTACTTGCCGCTCCGGAGTCGGTCCTCCTCTTCGCCGTTGGCGTACTTGGTAGCAATTTCCATCATCCGACTCAGGGTCATATCTCCGGTTCGACCAAACTTCAAACTTAATTCTCTGTTCTTAACACCATCCTTGAAGGCACAGACTGCCTGATGATCAGACACGTTCTCCACGGTATGATGCAAAGTGATCCATCTTTGAATATACTCTCTTAAGGTCTCATTCGACTTCTGTACACAAACTTGCAGCTCTGTCAATCCAGCTGGTCGCTTGCAAGTTCCCTCAAATGTTCTGACGAACACTCGGGAAAGGTCTTCCCAAGTGTAAATGCTGCTTGGGGTTAACTGATTCAACCATGCTCTGGACGAACCTTCCAGCATGAGAGGCAAATGTTTCATGTCCACCTCGTCATTCCCACCGCCGATCTGTACAGCCACTCGGTAGTCCTCAAGCCAAGTTTCAGGCTTAGACTCACCGGTGAACTTGCTTACTCCAGTCGCCAACCTGAAGTTGGGGGAATCACCGCAACTCTGATAGCCCTGCTGAAACATTCCGGACCTGAAACATGCACTCGGCTGCTAGTGGGCGCATCTCTGTCGGGGCCACCTCGATGAGCCCTGTTCCGATCGACCAAGCCTTTCACGATGATGGATCGCGCGTCGAAGCCTGGTTCCCGGGGGTCGACCGGAGCTCTTCGCCCCACACTGAGTTGACGCCTGTCATCTTGCTGCCGAGGAGCGTAAGACCCACCCCTCGGGGGAGGAGTGGGCACTCAACGCCTATCATCACGATCATATCGGTCACCATATTGGTCCCGTCGATTATCGCGTCCTTCACGCCGCGGAGGCGATCTAGGGCTATGAGCCGACTGAACCGTATTTGCAGCGACGGATCGACTGTGAATTCTGTTGCGTGACTGCGACACGGCTGAATTCTGATCTCCTGCTGCCCGGAGCAAGTCTCTGATCTGCATCAAGCCTCTGCCAGCCTCCGACTGAGAGGGCTGAATGGACTCTGCTATACGGGCTGCAGCTGCTAAATTCTGAATCGGGGTTCGATATACCTGAGTCGGCGGGAAGAGTTGACGTCGACTGGAGTCGGGTACTCGTTGCCGCGCGCGCTCGTCAAGTGCTCGCTGAAGGTTCTCCAGATGAGCGCGTTCAGCCAAGTTGGCCAAACGTGCCTCCTCCAAGGCGCGAGCCTCGGGGGTTTCTCCCGCGATGGGAGTATGCAAGGCATCCATGTTCCTGCGGCGAAGTTCTTCCCTTTGCAGGGAATTAATTGGCTCGTGTTGGTACTCCTCATGGACTTGAGCGGGGTCGCCTCCACCGTCTACCCCGTCCTCGCGGGGGAAACCGGGAGGGCTGCGAGGTCTGTTGACCATCAAGACCTCTGCCGCTGGATCACTGCTATCGCACTCGGATGCAGTCTCTATGGAGCCAGTCGACAGATCGAACAGGCCGTAGAGGGACTCGTCGGGCTCGATTGCCGCAACTTGGGTGGTGGCCGTCTGGCGAGCCACCGCGTGCCGCACCCACCGCTGGAGCCTCGACCGATCAGAGCGCTTGCGCTGGCGGGAGACAGGGAGGGTGGACGATAGGGGAGTCGACCGATATGGAGTCAACGGTTGCTGCAGCAGAAAAAACCGGGACAAATCAACTGAAAACCGGCGTAAACAGTGAAAAACTGGATGTAAAAAACCATTGAAGAAAAACAAAAAAAATACCCGCAAGAAACAAGAAAACAGCAGCGAACCTAATCCGTTATTGGGCCGGCCCAACTGGCGACTTGCTTCAGCGAAGGCTCGTCCTCTTGACGCATGCGGGCGTCAAATAGGATCTGCCGAACAAGAGGAAGGACGAGACAACCTGGACTGTAGCACTGGGCTGGGCCTTGTACCGTAGCAGTGGGCTACACCAGTGCTACAAGTGCTCAGTAGCTCGGTTTCTAATTCCCTTTTTATTTCTCTGATTGGTATTTTTCTACTGTTTTGTATTTATTCAAGCGTGCAACCAAAGTTTTTTACACATGATACTTGGCACATAAATACAAGGCATTGTTTTGAAACAACACTCAAAGGTTGGGCCTATTTGGAAATGCTTGAACCATTTGAGAAATGGAAAAGGCCAAGTAATATGTTGCCGGTCTACTTAAATAAAGGGTTTGGTCAATTTAGAAATTTATTTGATGTTGGCTCCAGTTAAGAATTTACTAGGGAATTATTCAGAATATAAATAACATTTTTGTTGGGCTTTTTGTTGAAATAATTTTTGAACTTGCATTTTTAATTTGATTTTAAATTTGATTTTTGGGCTGTTTGATTCTTGAACTTCATTTAGGCTTTGTTAACCATGACGACATGGCAAGTTAATTGGCTTAACTAATAATTAGTGTTTCGGGATGTTACAAGACGTGTGAGATCTGTGTTGGCAATTCCTTGGCGCAAGAGAGTCATCTTCTCATGAGGAAGAAGAGAGAGAAGGGAAGTGAGTCAAGTAGCGCGTCCAGTGGCTAGCTCGGCGGAACCTCGGGATCCCGCCGAGCGATGTAGGTGACCGGGCCGGCAGCAGTGTAAACTGGAGGCCATGACATGCGCACATCGTGGTAGAAACACCTGATGGCACAATGTTGTCGTGTTTGGTCTCCAACTAACGTGTCAAATGGACAAGAAAAAAGTACAAAACAAACCTTAAAGTTGTAGTCGGAAGCTAATCAAACCGTGAACTTCGAATCCTGGAAATTGGCACTCCGAACTTATAATCCCGGTCTATTTTGGACGTTAGACCTGTTTGGCACATTGGGTATATTACAATCCCGACTGGGATAAGTTGCTACTCTCACCGACAAGAACTTGGGCCGGCCCGCTATACCACAACAAGAATTCGTGAAGTTTGAAAAATGTTCGCGCATTCTAAAATTGTTCAGAAGTTTAAAAATGTTCTCATTTTCTTTTTTGCACAAATTCAATTCCTTTTGTATTTTTAACAATGTTTGGAATTTTGAAATACTATTTGCATTTTTAAAAACTATTCACGATTTCAAAGAAATCACATTTGTGAAAAAGAATGTTCAGAACTCCAACAGTTCTTCACATGGTATGGAAAATGTTTCAAATTTTCAAAAATTGGGTAATGTTTTTGAAATAATATTTTTGGATTTTGAAAATTATGTGTGTTTTGAAAAACTCGGCATTTCAAAATTGTTCGCAATTTTCTGAGAAATGTTTTAATTTTTTTTCATACATGTTTTTACATATGAAGATTTGTGTGTGTTCTTATACAGGCCGCGCTATCTATCATGACTAGTAGTCTTCACGGTGAGGAGATACCTGTGCGCACCTTGAGTGTGCGAGGTCCTCACAAGGCTTTGTGTAGTTAAAAAATATGTATTTTAGAGTAGTTGTTTTTTAGGGAAGCTTAAAAAATGTTACAGTGCTTTTTACAGAAGGTTTTTTTCAAGAATTTTTTAAGGGATGCTCAAACAATGTTACCATGTATTCAAAAATATGTTTTTAGGGAAGTTTGTTTAGAAAGTTTCTTTCGAAGTTTAAAAATATGTTTTTTTGTCATTAAGAAAATGTACAATTTCTATTTCAAAATGTACATTCTATACTGAGAAAATGTAGACATGTGTCAAAAACGAAAACCAACTAAAACCGGCAAAGAATAAAAAAGAAAAAAGAAAACCATGAAAAAAACAAAAGGAAACCAAAAATATAACGAAAAAAGAAGAAAAAACCTGTGAAAAGAGAAAGCATAACGAAGGGAAAAAAACCAAACAAAAGTGATGGAAAATCAAAGAAAAGCTAAAGGAAAAAGGCAAAAAAACAGAGCAAAGCGAGCGAACCTACAGCTATGCATGAGTGGCTCGAGCAACAGCACTAATGGGCAGGCCCGACTCTGCGAATGCAAGCTAAACACTCTCAAGGTTCAAAATTGGACTGATAAGTTCAGAGTGGCAATTTTCGGGTTTCAAAATCCACTATTTGGTTTAGCTTTCGTCTACAAGTTTACGATTTGTTTTGGACTTTTTTCAATGGACAATTGTTTGCCATGCGGACTGGAAAACATACATTGCTTGTCTTGGCGACCATATTGACACACTCGGAAGTATTTACTGACAGGAAGTTTAGTGTGCAATGCCAATAATGCATTTCGTTCGACCCACTATCGATAAAGGTTGAAAATTATAGAGTCAAAAAATGTGTTGACATGATTATGAAAAGGAAATCATGGTGATCTGTGTTCCATTTCTCCTTGAAAATCAGCATGCACAAAAAGGATCCAACAAAATAGATAATGGGCATAAACATCCCACGTGACATATTACAACATCTACGCCCGGACGCCTTAAACAGCCCAAAAACGCCTGGACGGATGGCCCGGTTAGTGACCGGTAAAAAAAAAGCGACCCAACGGGGCGTCTCAAGCCGGCCTTAAACGCCCTGGTTGACCGCCAGCCCTCATATCCAACCCAAATATGGACGGATATACCGTGGCCCGGGTGCATCCGCCATGTCGGAGCTGACAAACGCTGGCCCACCCGACGCTACATATATTCGTCTCGATCCGCTCCTCCTACCAAACCCTAGCCACTCCACTCCACTCCCCTTCCCTTCGCCTCAAGCTCACTTTCGTCCAACTCCATCCTTCTCAAGCATGGCAGGCAGCGGATCCGAGTCCTCTGTCATTTGATATGCCCTGGGATCTCATATCAGTTGGGCCCGAGGAGGAGATAGTCGTCTGCATTATGCTTCGCCGCGCGAGTGAGGAGAATGCCCGACAACGGCCTGATTTGATCTGCCGAAAATCCATTGCCTCCGCCCAAATGGCGCGTAGATCCGGTGTGTGGCGCGTTATCACTGGCTCCCTGGAGGTGGTGCGCTCCATCTGGCGTCTGAACTCCTTGGCGGATGTGCAGCCCCTACATTGGTGAACAGACAACGTGGCCATTCATGGCCCGTCCACTGAGGGTACGTATGGCGCGGCGTGCTCGCCATGTCATTCGGAGGGAGGGGAAGGACGTGGCAGCTCTCGCGGCCGACGTTGGCGAGGCGGAGACGCACTCTTCGGTGCCTCAACGGATGACCGGCAACCCCGGGCGGTGGAGCCGTATGACGTGGTGGACGTGTCGGCCTTCGCCGAACACGACGGATCCATCGTCGACCTCACATCGACCGGCACCGTGAAGGCTCCGGACTTCGACAAGAAATGCTAGGGCATGGGAGACGGCGGCGCCTCGAGTTCCGTGAGCCGGCGCGTGTCACATGTCCCACTCTACCTCGCTGGCAAACGGAGCAACACTTTAAGGGGCGCACGGCGAAGCAGGATGAGCTCCACTTAGATTATGTTTCACATAGCATGTAGTTGTATGGATTTGAGGTTTCGTAACTAAGGTAACCGATGGTGGAAATAATTTTTTGAGATGTGATAAATCACTGTCCACGGGAGTTTGTGGGGTGAATTTGGTGTATATATACTCTTAGAGGATGTAGGTTCTTGGAGGAGAGGAGAGGCAAAAAAAAGAAAAAAAAACAACGACTAGTATCAAAGTCTCTGGTCTTTATATAATCCCGAGAGTCCAATCCCGAGCACCAAACCATCTCCTTCCGCCGCTCCCATCTCGCCACCACCGCATTCGAAATCCACAGCACCGGAGGAGGGCCCGGTTTCTTTTGGCGCCGGCACTGCCATGGACGACCAAGACTCGTCCTCGGCCGGTGGTTCTTCCCGCTCCTCCGCGGGAGAACACGAGGCGGAGGCCGCGGACCAGAGCCCGCCGCCGCGCGCCGCGCTGCTGGCCCAATCTCCCGCCAGAGCCGGCAAGAAGTGCAAGAAGCGTCAGGGACGCACGTTCTTGGCCGGCATGAAGTCGACGTCCTCGCCGGCCGGTGGGTCTTCCAGCTCCTCTGCAGGAGAGCACGAGGGCGAGGCCGCGGAGCAGAGCCCGCCGCCGCGCGCCGCGCTCCTGGCTCAATCGCCCGCCAGAGCCGGCAAGAAGGGCAAGAAGCTTCACGGCCGCGCGTTCTTGGCCGGCATGGAGTCGACGTCGTCGCCGGCCGGTGGATCTTCCAGCTCCTCCGAGGGAGAGCACGAGGCGGAGGCCGCGGACCAGAGCCCGCCGCCGGGCGCCGCGCTCCTGGCTCAATCGCCCGCCAGAGCCGGCAAGAAGGGCAAGAAGCTTCACGGCGGAGCGTTCTTGGATTCGACCGGCGCAATTTGGCTGGAAAGGAGGGCCGTGCCACTATCAAGATCAACATCATCGTCCATGGCGGCCGGGGCAAGCAAGACCAAGAAGCGCAAGACCCGCAAGCAGCTCCCGGATCGCCTGTTCTGGTACGGCATGAAGTCGACGTCGGCGGCGGCGGCGGCAGGGCCCGGCCCGGTCGACCTCTCGCTGGAGTCGATCCGCATCGTCGGCGCAGGTCTGCACGAGATCCTGAAGAGCCTGAACGCCTCCGCCCCAGTTCGCATCTACGGGAAGTTGCTGTCGAAGTCGGACCGGTTGCTCGACCAGAGCCGGCTGCTCATGTCCTGCAAGAAATGGAAGCAGCACGGGCTGGACGATGTGCTGACCGTGAAGGAGAAGCAGCTGATTGAGAAGCAGATCAAGGTGGACATGAAGGCCTACGACCGCGACGGCAACTCCTACGACCTCGCCTGCAAGAAGCTCGACTGCAACGGCGCCTACCGCCTCATCGCCGGCTGGGGCAAGTTCCTGAAGGCCAACAACCTCCACGTGGAGCCCAAGGCCAAGCCCGAGGAGCTGGAGATGGAGCCGGCCATGGTCGACCTGTGGGCGTTCCGCTCGCCGACGCTCAAGTTGGGCGTCGTCACTGATCACCCGGACGGCCCGCTCGGGCTCGTCGTCGTGCACTACCGTGACGGAGACGCCCCGCACGCCCAAGCCGCCATCGACGAGATCCGGGCGTCATTGCAGGGAGCGGCCGTCGCGGCCGTTGATGCCCCACACGACGACGACGACGCGGTGGCCGCAATCGAGGCTGACGGTGGCGGTGAGGCCGTTGATGCCCCGGCGGAGGCTGATGCTGAGTGACCGTGGCGGTGAACCCGCCGGCCAGTTCACGATCGATTTCCTCGTTCTGTTTTCACTAGTAGGCTACTGTAGTTATTAGGCAATTGATTGATCCTTGGCACGACACAAGGAAGAAACATTGATTGATTGGCATGTTGATTTGCTTTCTTAGTTTTCGGCATGGCCATATGAGACTCCTCCTAATTAACTGATGATAGTTCCATTCAAGCTTGTGAAGTGTGATATCCAATTTCTATATGCACCCCGGTCTTGTGAGTTTGAATTTGTGAAGTGTGTTTATCGAATTTGCAAACGTTTCCATGCCCGCCGATTACATATTTGAGTCGCAAAGATGAATTGGGTCATTGGCGTGGCGGAGTTTGGTGAAATCATAGAGATGCTTAGTGACGGCGGCGGCGAACTCGCCATGCGATGAGTTCAGTGAAGATCGACCGATTTCCACGCTACGTCTCGTTATGTTTTCACCAGTAGAGTAGTTATTAGGCGATGATTGATCCTTGGCACGACATAAGATAGAGAAACATTAATTGGCATGTTGATTTGCTTTCTTAGTTTTCGGCATGCTCATATACTCCTAATTAATTGATGATAGTTCCATTTAAGTGACAATATCCAATTTCCAGATGCGCCCCGGTCTTGTGAGTTTGAATTTGTGAAGTGTGTTTACTGAATTTGCGAACGTTTCCATGCCCGCCGATCACATATTTGAGTCACAAATATGAGTTGGGTCATGGCATGGCGGAGTTTGGTGAAATCATAGAGTAGTTATTATGCATGTTGATTTGTTTTTGTATTTCTCCGCATGGCTATATAACACTCCTAATGAATTCAAAAGATTCATTTAAGTGACTTTTAGTAATGCAATTTCCATAGGCACTGGGTCTTGTGAGTTTGAATTTCTGATGTGTGTTTATGAAATTTGCGAACGATTACATGCATATGCATGATCGCCGATGCATATTTAGGTGCTGCCAAAGGTGAGTTGGGTCATGGTGGCGGAGTTTGGTCAAATCACAGAGCAATGTCTATGAAGAAATTCACTTGGTCATTGTCATGTTGATTTGCTTTCATAGTTTTCGGCATGGCCATATGAGACTCCCAATTAAATGATAGTTCCTTTTAAGTGATATCCAATTTCCATATGTGCCCAATCATGTAAGTTTGAATTTGTGAGGTGTGTTTTTGCGAGCGTTCCCATGCTCGCCGATACATATTTAAGTCACAGAGATGAGTTGGGGCATGGTGGTGGTGTTTGGTCAAATAATAGAGGAGGATCAACTCCACATAAAACATACTCACCCGGGTCCTTTTTTCTACGCATATAAGATTTGTCTGAAGTCAAATTTCATAAAGTTTGACCAACTTTATAGGACAATGTCATGAGTATCAGGGATACAAATGTGCATCAACAAATTAACTTCGTCAAAGAACAATGTCATGCCAATATGTATTACTTGTTCTTACAAATAAAACAAATATAACATGTTTGCACATAACTAGACAAGTGAATATTGGTGTTCCAAAATAAAAGACCACGCCTAATGATCAAAAGACAATTTAGCAGGGCCAATAACTAGAGAAACAAGATGATTCCCAGCGTGTTGCTGCGAGAATTTGTCATGGATTTTCATAGCAACATCCACGTAGCAAAGATGACAATTTGAATCAATAATATGATTGATTTCATACATAGGTAATGGTTCAACTAAACATATAGTAATCAATAATATTATAGATTTCATATATAGGTGATGCTTCAGATTTATATATGGTACATATTATGTTACAAAATACGTTAGGCGATTACTATAAAACTATGCTCATCCAAGTGTATGCATGTATCATGTCATACTCTTGTGATCATGTTAGAATAGGATAGCAGCATCCAACTATTCCCTATTAAACCTTTCAAAACATTGCTATGCAACTACTGGCATTAACAACGGTGGTATTTTGTTTGCTGCTAACTGGAACAATAGATCAAACATCAATCTTTTTGATAATTGGTAACACATTCATCTGCGTTTCAAAACAGCGGGTAGAGCCGACTCCGAACTTGATTACATAGCTGCATAAGTACAACAGTAATAACTATTAAATTAATACCCAAATAAGCATGCTGAATACAATATGCAAGTTGAACAACTGAAATGTTTGATGATGGGCGGTTTAACTGAATCTTGTTAAATGCAAATAAACATAGAAAAAATTACATAAAAAAGTAGCAGCCAGACAAAGAAAATTGTACAATAGCACACACATAAGCAAAACTATATATCCAAATGCAAAACCATATGTAAAATGTTGAGAAAGGTCATGATAAATAAAAACAATTCATTATAAACCTATGACCACTAATAGAATATGTCTCTTTTATTGTGTTTTGTGCTAATCAACCTTAAAACTGTTACAACCATGTGGCCCATACAATAATCTAACAGCTGAGAAGCAACATAGTGGAGTATGACTGGGAATGGAGGAATCAGGGAGAACCTGGTATGAAGAGGCAATTGAAACGGGTCGCATGCGACATTGCAGGGCTACTGACGTGTCCAGCCTAGGATAGTCCCTACCGCACACTAAATATAGCAAGAGTAAACTGTAGAAAAAGGTGTTCTGCATATAATCCAATTCAAGATACTCAAAACATTCAATTTTGCGGCCAATTTTGAACATCAAGTTAGTAATATATTGGATTACTAAACAAACTTATTGATCAAAACACAAATCCGAAATTATCAAAATATTCAATTTTGCGTTTCGATGCTCACGGATACATATTTAAGTCACAAAGATGAGTTGGGGCATGGTGGCGGAGTTTGGTGAAATCATAGAGATGTTGATTTGTTTTTTTTATTGCTCCACATGGCTATATAAAGACTCCTAACTAATTGGAAAGATTCATTTAAGTGAATTTTAGTAATGCAATTTCCATACGCACCAGGTCTCATGAGTCTGAATTTCTCATGTGTGCTTATCAAATTTGCGAACGATTACATGCATATGCATGATCGCTGATGCATATTTAGGTGCTGCCAAAGGTGAGTTGGGTCATGGTGGCGGAGTTTAGTCAAATCACACAGCAATGTCTATGAAGAAATTCACTTGGTCATTGTCATGTTGATTTGCTTTCATAGTTTTTGGCATGGCCATATGAGACTCCTAATTAAATGATAGTTCCATTTAAGTGATATCCAATTTCCATATGTGCCCAATCATGTAAGTTTGAATTTGTGAGGTGTGTTTTTGCGAGCGTTCCCATGCTCGCCGATACATATTTAAGTCATAAAGATGAGTTGGGGCATGACGGCTGTGTTTGGTCAAATAATAGAGGAGGATCAACTCCACACAAAACATACTCACCCGGGTCCTTTTTGAAGGAAATATGCCCTAGAGGCAATAATAAAGTTATTATTTATTTCCTTATATCATGATAAATGTTTATTATTCATGCTAGAATTGTATTAACCGGAAACATAATACACGTGTGAATATATAGACAAACAGAGTGTCACTAGTATGCCTCTACTTGACTAGCTTGTTAATCAAAGATGGTTATGTTTCCTAACCATGGACAAAGAGTTGTTATTTGATTAACGGGATGACATCATTAGTTGAATGATCTGATTGACATGACCCATTCCGTTAGCTTAGCACCCGATCGTTTAGTATGTTGCTATTGCTTTCCTCATGACTTATACATGTTCCTATGACTATGAGATTATGCAACTCCCGTTTACCGGAGGAACACTTTGTGTGCTACCAAACGTCACAACGTAACTGGGTGATTATAAAGGTGCTCTACAGGTGTCTCCAAAGGTACTTGTTGGGTTGGCGTATTTCGAGATTAGGATTTGTCACTCCGAATGTCGGAGAGGTATCTCTGGGCCCTCTCGGTAATGCACATCACTTAAGCCTTGCAAGCATTGCAACTAATGAGTTAGTTGCGAGATGATGTATTACGGAACGAGTAAAGAGACTTGCCGGTAACGAGATTGAACTAGGTATTGGATACCGACGATCGAATCTCGGGCAAGTAACATACCGATGACAAAGGGAACAACGTATGTTGTTATGCGGTCTGACCGATAAAGATCTTCGTAGAATATGTAGGAACCAATATGGGCATCCAGGTCCCGCTATTGGTTATTGACCGGAGACGTGTCTCGGTCATGTCTACATTGTTCTCGAACCGTAGGGTCCGCACGCTTAAAGTTACGATGACAGTTTCATTATGAGTTTGTGTATTTTGATGTACCGAAGGTTGTTCGAAGTCCCGGATGTGATCACGGACATGACGAGGAGTCTCGAATTGGGTGAGACATAAAGATCGATATATTGGAAGCCTATATTTGGACATCGGAATCGTTCTGGGTGAAATCGGCATTTTACCGGAGTATCGGGGGGTTACCGGAACCCCCCGGGGGGTTATTGGGCCTACATGGGCCTTGAGGGAGAAGAGAGAAGGAGGCAGGAGGTGGCCGCGCGCCCCTCCCCTTCCTATTCCGAATAGGACAAGGGAAGGGGGGCGGTGCCCCCCCTTTCCTTCCCCACTTCCTCCTCTTTCCCCCCTTCTCGTTCTCCAACTAGGAAAGAAGGGAGTCCTACTCCCGGTGGGAGTAGGACCCCCCCTGGCGCGCCCCTCCTTGGCCTGCCGCCCCCTCCCCTTGGCTCCTTTATATACGGGGGCAGGGGGGCACCCTAGGACACACAAGTTGATCTTCGTGATCGTTCCTTAGCCGTGTGCGGTGCGCCCCTCCACGATATTACACCTCGGTCATATTGTAGCGGTGCTTAGGCGAAGCCCTGCGACGGTTGAACATCATGATCGTCACCACGCCGTCGTGCTGACGGAACTCCTCCCCGAAGCTTTGCTAGATCGGAGCCCGAGGTGTGTCATCGAGCTGTACGTGTGTCAAGAACTCGGAGGTGCCGGAGTAACGGTGCTTGGATCGGTCGGACCGGGAAGACGTACGACTACTTCCTCTACGTTGCGTCAACGCTTCCGCTTCGGTCTACGAGGGTACGTAGACAACACTCTCCCCTCTTGTTGCTATGCATCACCATGATCTTGCGTGTGCGTAGGAAATTTTTTGAAATTACTGCGTTCCCCAACAGTGGCATCCGAGCCTAGGTTTTATGGTTTGATGTTATATGCATGAGCAGAACACAAGTGAGTTGTGGGCGATATAAGTCATACTGCTTACCAGCATGTCATACTTTGGTTCGGCGGTATTGTTGGATGAAGCGGCCCGGACCGACATTACGTGTACGCTTACGCGAGACTGGTTCTACCGCCGTGCTTTGCACACAGGTGGCTGGCGGGTGTCAGTTTCTCCAACTTTAGTTGAACCGAGTGTGGCTATGCCCGGTCCTTGCAAAGGTTAAAACAACACCAACTTGACAAACTATCGTTGTGGTTTTGATGCGTAGGTGAGATTGGTTCTTGCTTAAGCCCGTAGCAGCCACGTAAAACTTGCAACAACAAAGTAGAGGACGTCTAACTTGTTTTTGCAGGGCATGTTGTGATGTGATATGGTCAAGACATGATGCTAAAGTTTATTGTATGAGATGGTCATGTTTTGTAACTGAGTTATCGGCAACTGGCAGGAGCCATATGGTTGTCGCTTTATTGTATGCAATGCGATCGCCCTGTAATGCTTTACTTTATCACTAAGCGGTAGCGATAGTCGTAGAAGCATAAGATTGGCGAGACGACAACGATGCTACGATGGAGATCAAGGTGCCGCGCCGGTGACGATGGTGATCATGACGGTGCTTCGGAGATGGAGATCACAAGCACAAGATGATGATGGCCATATCATACCACTTATATTGATTGCATGTGATGTTTATCTTTTATGCATCTTATCTTGCTTTGATTGACGGTAGCATTTTAAGATGATCTCTCACTAATTATCAAGAAGTGTTCTCCCTGAGTATGCACCGTTGCCAAAGTTCTTCGTGCCCAGACACCACGTGATGATCGGGTGTGATAAGCTCTACGTCCATCTACAACGGGTGCAAGCCAGTTTTGCACACGCAGAATACTCGGGTTAAACTTGACGAGCCTAGCATATGCAGATATGGCCTCGGAACACGGAGACCGAAAGGTCGAGCGTGAATCATATAGTAGATATGATCAACATAAGATGTTCACCATTGAAAACTAATCCATTTCACGTGATGATCGGTTATGGTTTAGTTGAATTTGGATCACGTGATCACTTAGAGGATTAGAGGGATGTCTATCTAAGTGGGAGTTCTTAAGTAATATGATTAATTGAACTTAAATTTATCATGAACTTAGTACCTGATAGTATCTTGCTTGTCTATGTTGATTGTAGATAGATGGCCCGTGCTGTTGTTCCGTTGAATTTTAATGCGTTCCTTGAGAAAGCAAAGTTGAAAGATGATGGTAGCAACTACGCGGACTGGGTCCGTAACTTGAGGATTATCCTCATTGCTGCACAGAAAAGTTACGTCATGGAAGCACCGCTGGGTGCCAGGCCTGCTGCTGATGCAACTGACGACGTTAAGAACGTCTGGCAGAGCAAAGCTGATGACTACTCGATAGTTCAATGTGCCATGCTTTACGGCTTAGAACCGGGACTTCAACGATGTTTTGAACGTCATGGAGCATATGAGATGTTCCAGGAGTTGAAGTTAATATTCCAGAAGAATGCCCGGATTGAGAGATATGAAGTCTCCAATAAGTTCTATAGCTGCAAGATGGAGGAGAATAGTTCTGTCAGTGAGCATATACTTAAGATGTCTGGGTATTGTAATCACTTGATTCAACTGGGAGTTACTCTTCCGGATGATAGCGTCATTGACAGAATTCTCCAATCACTTCCACCAAGCTACAAGAGCTTCGTGATGAACTATAATATGCAAGGGATGGATAAGACAATTCCCGAGCTCTTCGCAATGCTAAAGGCTGCAGAGGTAGAAATCAAGAAGGAGCATCAAGTGTTGATGGTCAACAAGACCACTAGTTTCAAGAAAAAGGGTAAAGGAAAGAAGAAGGGGAACTTCAAGAAGAACAGCAAGCAAGTTGCTGCTCAAGAGAAGAAACCCAAGTCTGGACCTAAGCCTGAAACTGAGTGCTTCTACTGCAAGCAGACTGGTCACTGGAAGCGGAACTGCCCCAAGTATTTGGCGGATAAGAAGGATGGCAAGGTGAACAAAGGTATATGTGATATACATGTTATTGATGTGTACCTTACTAGAGCTCACAGTAGCACCTGGGTATTTGATACTGGTTCTGTTGCTAATATTTGCAACTCGAAACAGGGACTACGGATTAAGCGAACACTGGCAAAGCACGAGGTGACGATGCGCGTGGGAAATGGTTCCAAAGTTGATGTGATCACGGTCGGCACGCTACCTCTACATCTACCTTCGGGGTTAGTATTAGACCTAAATAATTGTTATTTGGTGCCAGTGTTGAGCATGAACATTATATCTGGATCTTGTTTGATGCGAGACGGTTATTCATTTAAATCAGAGAATAATGGTTGTTCTATTTATATGAGTAATATCTTTTATGGTCATGCACCCTTGAAGAGTGGTCTATTTTTGATGAATCTCGATAGTAGTGATACACATATTCATAATGTTGAAGCCAAAAGATGCAGAGTTGATAATGATAGTGCAACTTATTTGTGGCACTGTCGTTTAGGTCATATCGGTGTAAAGCGCATGAAGAAACTCCATACTGATGGACTTTTGGAACCACTTGATTATGAATCACTTGGTACTTGCGAACCGTGCCTCATGGGCAAGATGACTAAAATGCCGTTCTCCGGTACTATGGAGAGAGCAACAGATTTGTTGGAAATCATACATACAGATGTATGTGGTCCGATGAATGTTGAGGCTCGTGGCGGATATCGTTATTTTCTCACCTTCCCAGATGATTTAAGAAGATATGGGTATATCTACTTAATGAAGCATAAGTCTGAAACATTTGAAAAGTTCAAAGAATTTCAGAGTGAAGTTGAAAATCATAGTAATAAGAAAATAAAGTTTCTACGATCTGATCATGGAGGAGAATATTTGAGTTACGAGTTTGGTCTACATTTGAAACAATGCGGAATAGTTTCGCAACTTACGCCACCCGGAACACCACAGCGTAATGGTGTGTCCGAACGTCGTAATCGTACTTTACTTGATATGGTGCGATCTATGATGTCTCTTACAGATTTACCGCTATCGTTTTGGGGTTATGCTTTAGAGACAACCACATTCACATTAAATAGGGCACCATCAAAATCCGTTGAGACGACACCTTATGAACTATGGTTTGGCAAGAAACCAAAGTTGTCGTTTCTTAAATTTTGGGGCTGCGATGCTTATGTGAAAAAGCTTCAACCTGATAAGCTCGAACCCAAATCGGAGAAATGTGTCTTCATAGGATACCCAAAGGAGACAGTTGGGTACACCTTCTATCACAGATCTGAAGGCAAGACATTCGTTGCTAAGAATGGATCCTTTCTAGAGAAGGAGTTTCTCTCGAAAGAAGTGAGTGGGAGGAAAGTAGAACTTGATGAGGTAACTGTACCTGCTCCCTTGTTGGAAAATAGTACATCACAGGAACCGGTTTCTGTGACGTCAAAACCAACTAGTGAGGAAGCTGATGATGATGATCATAGAACTTCAGATCAAGTTACTACAGAACCTCATAGGTCAAACAGAGTAAGATCCGCACCAGAGTGGTACGGTAATCCTATTCTGGAAGTCATGCTACTAGATCATGATGAACCTACGAACTATGAAGAAGCGATGGTGAGCCCAGATTCCGCAAAATGGCTTGAAGCCATGAAATCTGAGATGGGATCCATGTATGAGAACAAAGTATGGATTTTGGTTGACTTGCCCGATGGTCAGCAAGCAATTGAGAATAAATGGATCTTCAAGAAGAAGACTGACGCTGACGGTAATGTTACTGTCTACAAAGCTCGACTTGTTGCAAAAGGTTTTCGACAAGTTCAAAGGATTGACTACGATGAGACCTTCTCACCCGTAGCGATGCTTAAGTCTGTCCGAATCATGTTAGCAATTGTCGTATTTTATGATTATGAAATTTGGCAAATGGATGTAAAAACTGCATTCCTGAATGGGTTTCTGGAGGAAGAGTTGTATATGATGCAACCAGAAGGTTTTATCGATCCAAAGGGAGCTAACAAAGTGTGCAAGCTCCAGCAATCCATTTATGGACTGGTGCAAGCCTCTCGGAGTTGGAATAAACGCTTTGATAGTGTGATCAAAGCATTTGGGTTTATACAGACTTTTGGAGAAGCCTGTATTTACAAGAAAGTGAGTGGGAGCTCTGTAGCATTTCTAATATTATATGTGGATGACATATTATTGATTGGAAATGATATAGAATTTCTGGATAGCATAAAGGGATACTTGAATAAAAGTTTTTCAATGAAAGACCCCGGTGAAGCTGCTTACATATTGGGCATTAAGATCTATAGAGATAGATCAAGATGCTTAATTGGACTTTCACAAAGCACATACCTTGACAAAGTTTTGAAGAAGTTCAAAATGGATCAAGCAAAGAAAGGGTTCTTGCCTGTATTGCAAGGTGTGAAGTTGAGTAAGACTCAATGCCCGACCACTGCAGAAGATAGAGAGAAAATGAAAGATGTTCCCTATGCTTCAGCCATAGGCTCTATCATGTATGCAATGTTGTGTACCAGACCTGATGTGTGCCTAGCAGGGGGGGTACCAAAGTAATCCAGGAGTGGATCACTGGACAGCGGTCAAGAACATCCTGAAGTACCTGAAAAGTGTTGGGGAACGTAGCAGAAATTCAAAATTTTCCTACGTGTCACCAAGATCTATCTATGGAGAAACCAACAATGAGGGGAAGGAGAGTGCATCTACATACCCTTGTAGATCGCTAAGCGGAAGCGTTCAAGAGAACGGGGTTGAAGGAGTCGTACTCGTCGTGATCCAAATCACCGGAGATCCTAGTGCCGAACGGACGGCACCTCCGCGTTCAACACACGTACAGCCCGGTGACGTCTCCCATGCCTTGATCCAGCAAGGAGAGAGGGAGAGGTTGAGGAAGACTCCATCCATCAGCAGCACGACGGCGTGGTGGTGGTGGAGGAGCGTGGCACTCCAGCAGGGCTTCGCCAAGCACCGCAAGAGACGAGGAGGGAGAGGGGTAGGGCTGCGCCAAGAGGGAGGAGTTCTCGTGTCTCTGGCAGCCCCAAAAACCCCACTATATATAGGGGAAAGGGAGGGGCTGCGCCCCCACCTAGGTTTCCACCCCTAGGGGCGGCGGCCAGCCCTAGATCCCATCTAGGGGGCGGCCAAGGGGGAGGAGTGCCTCCCAAGTCAAGTGGAGGCCCCCCCCCTTAGGGTTTCCCCTCTCCCATGCGCATGGGCCTTGGGGGGGCTGGTGCCCCTGGCCCATTAAGGCGAGGGTGCCCCCCTACAGCCCATGCTACTGTATTGGACGTGGTGGAACAATTTCCGGACCTCCGGACCCCTCTGGAATCCTCCGGAACCTTCTGGAAGCTTCTCGGTACAATACCGGAAAAACCCGAACTTTTCCCGGAACCCGAACAACAACTTTCCATATATAAATCTTTACCTCTGGACCATTCCGGAACTCCTCGTGACGTCCGGGATCTCATCCGGGACTCCGAACAACATTCGGTAACCACATGCAAACTTCCTTTATAACCCTAGCGTCATCGAACCTTAAGTGTGTAGACCCTATGGGTTCGGGAGACATGTAGACATGACCGAGACGTTCTCCGGTCAATAACCAACAGCGGGATCTGGATACCCATGTTTGCTCCCACATGTTCCACGATGATCTCATCAGATGAACCACGATGTCAAGGACTCAATCGATCCCGTATACAATTCCCTTTGTCTAACGGTATTGTACTTGCCCGAGATTCGATCATCGGTATACCGATACTTGTTCAATCTCGTTACCGGCAAGTCTCTTTACTCGTTCCGTAACACATCATCCCGTGATCAACCCCTTGGTCACATTGTGCACATTATGATGATGTCCTACCGAGTGGGCCCAGAGATACCTCTCCGTTTACACGGAGTGACAAATCCCAGTCTCGATTCGTGCCAACCCAACAGACACTTTCGGAGATACCTGTAGTGCACCTTTATAGCCACCTAGTTACGTTGTGACGTTTGGTACACCCAAAGCATTCCTACGGTATCTGGGAGTTGCACAATCTCATGTTCTAAGGAAATGATACTTGACATTAGAAAAGCTTTAGCATACGAACTACACGATCTTTGTGCTAGGCTTAGGATTGGGTCTTGTCCATCACATCATTCTCCTAATGATGTGATCCCGTTATCAACGACATCCAATGTCCATGGTTAGGAAACTGTAACCATCTATTGATCAACGAGCTAGTTAACTAGAGGCTTACTAGGGACATGGTGTTGTCTATGTACCCACACATGTATCTGAGTTTCCTTTCAATACAATTATAGCATGGATAATAAACGATTATCATGAACAAGGAAATATAATAATAACTAATTTATTATTGCCTCTAGGGCATATTTCCAACAAAAAGGACTAAGGATATGTTTCTCGTATATGGAGGTGACAAAGAGCTCATCGTAAATGGTTACGTTGATGCAAGCTTTGACACTGATCCGGACGATTCTAAATCGCAAACAGGATACGTGTTTACATTAAACGGTGGAGCTTTCAATTGGTGCAGTTCTAAACAAAGCGTCGTGGCGGGATCTACGTGTGAAGCGGAATACATAGCTGCTTCGGAAGCAGCTAATGAAGGAGTCTGGATGAAGGAGTTCATATCCGATCTAGGTGGCATACCTAGTGCATCGGGTCCAATGAAAATCTTTTGTGACAATACTGGAGCAATTGCCTTAGAGAAGGAATCCAGATTTCACAAGAGAACCAAGCACATCAAGAGACGCTTCAATTCCATCCGGGATCTAGTCCAGGTGGGAGACATAGAGATTTTCAAGATACATACGGATCTGAATGTTGCAGACCCGTTGACTAAGCCTCTTCCACGAGCAAAACATGATCAGCACCAAGACTCCATGGGTGTTAGAATCATTACTGTGTAATCTGGATTATTGACACTAGTGCAAGTGGGAGACTGAAGGAAATACGCCCTAGAGGCAATAATAAAGTTATTATTTATTTCCTTATATCATGATAAATGTTTATTATTCATGCTAGAATTGTATTAACCGGAAACATAATACATGTGTGAATATATAGACAAACAGAGTGTCACTAGTATGCCTCTACTTGACTAGCTTGTTAATCAAAGATGGTTATGTTTCCTAACCATGGACAAAGAGTTGTTATTTGATTAACGGGATCACATCATTAGTTGAATGATCTGATTGACATGACCCATTCTGTTGGGGATATTACCACTGGGCGTGAACCGGCCTACCTGGGCCGGGTTAACTTCAGTAGAAGTATAAGCAGATGAAGGCCCAAGGCCTGTAGTCGGTTTAGAAACTGTAGCCGTAAACCGGCATGATATGTAAACTTGTGTTGTAAGTTAGGAATAGAGAGATACCAACCGGGATACGAGTATGAACCAGTTGGGACTCTATGGACCGACGGGCGTCACCCGTGTATATAAGGGGACGACCCGGCGGCGGTTCAAGGACAGACAACCACAACTCGAGCCTAGGCGAAGCTTCTTTGCTCCCTAGCCATCGAGACCACATCAATTCCATCACAACTAGACGTAGGCTTTTACCTTCATCGAAGGGGCCGAACTAGTATAAACCCTCGTGTCTTTGTGTCCGCTTTAACCCCTCCAAGTAAACCCGTAGCGATGGCTCCACGACTAAGTCCTTTCACTAGGACATCTGCCGTGACAAATCCACGACAGTTGGCGCCCACCGTGGGGCTATCGCACGATGGTTTGACGATCTTGGAGGGCAAGCTCAAGGGACTCGAAGGCCACGTTGTGGGCCGGATGACCAAGAGTCGTCGTGGCAGGATCTACATCGACGACGCAGGATGGGGTCCCGAGGCCGATTCGATCGAGTACGGGTATCGGGTCCCCTTTGGTGGCATACACATTTTCATCGGCAAGATCGGTGAGCCTGGGCCTGAGCCGGACATCGGCACCGACCTCGTCGAGACGGCTCAGCGTGCGAGATCTACCCAGGCTAAACCGGCCGTGAAGCGTGTCTTCGTTGGAGTCATCCACGGAGGAGAGCGTGAGGACGAGTCAGAACACGGTAGCGAGACCGTCGTCTATTCCGGTGACGAGTCCTCGACCGGAGAGACCGAATCGCTATACCAGTTGCAAGACGACCAGGTTAGGGGCTGTTCCGATGGCGACAGTATTCCGGACCCCCCAGGCCAGGTCAACCGGGTTGGAATATTCATGGCCGGCACACAGGCGGCGAATCACTCTTCGACCGCCGCAGCGATGCTCTTCGAATCAGCAGCGGCAGCGGCAGCAGGGGTAGGAGGCCTTGTGCGCCCGCCGGTTCAAGTTCTATCTGATCTATTTGATGCACTAGCCGCGCTTATGGCAGAGGCCAATCCGGCGGATCAGGAGGCCCATGATGCAGAGATTGCAAAGGTGAGAGAGCAGATCGTGCAAGCCAAAGCGGATCTGACAGCAGAAAAAGACACGATGGCCGCAGAGCGGGCCGCTTTGGACGCCCAGGCCTATAAGCTCATGCTTGACCAGAACGCATCACAGGAGGTCTTGAAGCGGAAGCACAGATCACGCTTGCCGTTAGGGTTTGACCCCCGAAATCTCTTTCACACTCCAGGAGCTGGACCCAGTAATCCGCCGCAGTACCTGGAGACAAACCGGATTGAGGCACCAGGGCCAGGGGCGATGGTCCAACCCCGCCTGATGGAACCTCCTCAACAGAACATTGTGGTTCCTCCGCCGGTCCAGACGCCCCCGGGTCATTATTCTAATCCTATGGACAACCTTGTTGCAGCTGCCGCGCGATTAGAGGCTATCCCGGTCGAAGGGGACTCTCCGCAAGCGATAGAGACGCGCCGGGTTAAGGAGCTTCTCCGGACCGCGCTGATTCAGCAGGAAGCATATTCGTACAGCCGTGATCAGATTCATTCCACGCCCCGTCCAATCCGGAGCTATAGCAGGTGCATGGATGAACCGGCCATATCGAGCAATGCGCGAGGCCGTGAAGCGGCCCGTGGCAATAACCCGGCAGGTGGTGTTCGCGATGCTCAGGATGTGGTGGACTGGGCCCGGGCATGAAGGGAGGCCGAGATAGCAGCACAAAATGATGCGGGTCAACTTACACCAGTTCGTCCTACCACCTCCGCTGGACCAGGGGTCGCATCCGCTTTGGGAGTGCCTTGTTTAACTCCCGCTTTACGCAATGTGCGCCTGCCCAAAGATTTCAAGGGTCCGCGCAAAGTGTCGAACTACACCGCTGATTTATCTCCCGAAGCGTGGGTAGAGAGTTATGAGATGGCCATGGAGATGCTAGATGTGGATGAGACCGCATGTGCAAAATACTTCACCATGATGCTTGAAGGCACGGCTCGTACTTGGTTGAAGAGCCGGCCAAGTGTGTCTTTGGTGTTCCGGCAGGCAAGTTACTGGGTTTCCTGGTGTCCAACAGAGGAATTGAGGCTAATCCGGAGAAGATTACGGCTATTACCTCCCTGGCTAAACCGAAGTGTATCAACGATGTTCAGCGTTTGGTGGGCCGGATCGCCGCACTGAGCCGGTTTATCAGCCGCCTCGGAGAGAAGGCTATCCCTTTGTACCAAATGTTGAGGAAGACAGACCATTTCATCTGGAGTCCGGCTGCTGATGAAGCATTTGAGGACTTGAAGCGGCAATTAGCCAATCCGCCTGTTCTTGCGGCTCCGGTTGACAAGGAGCCACTATTATTATACGTAGCAGCCAATGCTCGGGCAGTTAGCGTGGCTATTGTGGTGGAACGCAAGGAGGCAGGCAAGGAATATCTGGTTCAGCGGCCGGTTTATTATATCAGCGAGGTGCTTATTGAATCCAAGCAAAGGTATCCGCATTGGCAGAAGCTGGTATATGGTGTTTTCATGGCCAGCCGGAAGTTGAAGCAGTATTTTCAAGGGCACCCCATCACAGTGGTCAGTTCAGCTCCCTTGGGTGATATCATACAGAACCGGGAGGCGACTGGCCGGATTGCCAAATGGGCTATAGAGCTTGGGCCACACGGATTGAAGTACGTACCTCGGACGGCGGTGAAGTCTCAAGCACTTGTTGATTTCATCAATGACTGGACGGAGTTACTGTTGGAAATATGCCCTAGGGGCAATAATAAAAGCATTATTATTATATTTCTTTGTTCATGATAATTGTCTTTATTCATGCTATAATTGTATTATCCGGAAATCGTAATACATGTGTGAATAACAGACACCAACATGTCCCTAGTAAGCCTCTAGATGACTAGCTCGTTGATCAATAGATAGTCATGGTTTCCTGGCTATGGACATTGGATGTCATTGATAACGGGATCACATCATTAGGATAATGATGTGATGGACAAGACCCAATCCTAAGCATAGCGTGAGATCGTGTAGTTCGTTTGCTAGAGCTTTTCTAATGTCAAGTATCTTTTCCTTTGACCATGAGATCGTGTAACTCCCGGATACCGTAGGAGTGCTTTGGGTGTATCAAACGTCACAACGTAACTGGGTGACTATAAAGGTGCACTACAGGTATCTCCGAAAGTGTCTGTTGGGTTGACACAGATCGAGACTGGGATTTGTCACTCCGTATGACGGAGAGGTATCACTGGGCCCACTCGGTAATGCATCATCATAATGAGCTCAAAGTGACCAAGTGTCTGGTCACGGGATCATGCATTACGGTACGAGTAAAGTGACTTGCCGGTAACGAGATTGAACGAGGTATTGGGATACCAACGATCGAATCTCGGGCAAGTAACATATCGATTGACAAAGGGAATTGTATACGGGGTTGTTTAAATCCTCGACATCGTGGTTCATCCGATGAGATCATCGTGGAGCATGTGGGAGCCAACATGGGTATCCAGATCCCGCTGTTGGTTATTGACCGGAGAGCGATCTCGGTCATGTCTGCATGTCTCCCGAACCCGTAGGGTCTACACACTTAAGGTTCGGTGACGCTAGGGTTGTAGGGATATGTATATGCAGTAACCCAAATGTTGTTCGGAGTCCCGGATGAGATCCCGGACGTCACTAGGAGTTCCGGAATGGTCCGGAGGTAAAGATTTATATATGGGAAGTCCTGTTTCGGGCATCGGGACAAGTTTCGGGGTTATCGGTATTGTACCGGGACCACCGGAAGGGTCCCGGGGGCCCACCGGGTGGGGCCACCTGCCCCGGGGGGCCACATGGGCTGTAGGGGGTGCGCCTTGGCCTACATGGGCCAAGGGCACCAGCCCCACTAGGCCCATGCGCCTAGGGTTTCCATGGGGGAGGAGTCCTAGGAGGGGAAGGCACCT
>NC_041385.1:7812243-7821902 GCF_002162155.2 Triticum dicoccoides | reverse complement strand
ATTTGATCTCCTAGGGCCGGCGCCCCCCCTTTGGCCCTCCTATATATAGTGGGGGAAGGAGGGCTGTCATCCCAGGCCTTTGGTTGCCTCCTTCTCCCTCTCCAATACCTCCTCCTCCTCCATAGCGCTTGGCGAAGCCCTGCCCGGAGTACTGCAGCTCCATCAACACCACGCCGTCGTGCTGCTGCTGGTGCCATCTCCCTCAACCTCTCCTCTCCCCTTGCTGGATCAAGAAGGAGGAGACGTGGTTGTTCCGTACGTGTGTTGAATGCGGAGGTGCCGTCCGTTCGGTGCTAGGATCTCCGGTGATTTGGATCACGTCGTGTTCGACTACCTCATCCCCGTTCTTTGAACGCTTCCGCTCGCAATCTACAAGGTACGTAGATGCATCTAATTACTCGTTGCTAGATGAACTCATAGATGGATCTTGGTGAAACCATAGGAAAATTTTTGTTTTCTGCAACGTTCCCCAACAGTGGCATCATGAGCTAGGTCTATGCGTAGTTCTTCTTGCACGAGTAGAACACAATTTGTTGTGGGCGTAGATTTGTCAACTTTCTTGCCGCTACTAGTCTTATCTTGCTTCAGCGGTATTGTGGGATGAAGCGGCCCGGACCAACCTTACACGTACGCTTACGTGAGACCGGTTCCACCGACTAACATGCACTAGTTGCATAAGGTGGCTGGCGGGTGTCTGTCTCTCCTACTTTAGTTGGAGCGGATTCGATGAAAAGGGTCCTTATGAAGGGTAAATAGAAGTTCACAAATCACGTTGTGGTTTCACGTAGGTAAGAAAACGTTCTTGCTAGAACCCTACTTCAGCCACGTAAAACTTGCAACAACAATTAGAGGACGTCTAACTTGTTTTTGCAGCAAGTGCATTGTGATATGATATGGCCAAAGTTGTGATGAATGATGAATGATCTATATGTCATGTATGAGATGTTCATGCTATTGTAATAGGAATCACGACTTGCATGTCGATGAGTATGACAACTGGCAGGAGCCATAGGAGTTGTCTTTATTTTTGTATGACCTGCGTGTCATTGAAGAACGCCATGTAAACTACTTTACTTTGTTACTAAACGCGTTAGTCATAGAAGTAGAAGTAGTCGTTGGCGTGACAACTTCATGAAGACACGATGATGGAGATCATGGTGTCATGCCGGTGACAAGATGATCATGGAGCCCCGAAGATGAAGATCAAAGGAGCTATATGATATTGGCCATATCATGTCACTACTTTATATAATTGCATGTGATGTTTATTATGTTTTATGCATCTTGTTTACTTAGAACGACGGTAGTAAATAAGATGATCCCTTACAAAATTTCAAGAAGTGTTCTCCCCTAACTGTGCACCGTTGCTACAGTTCGTCGCTTCTAAGCACCACGTGATGATCGGGTGTGATGGATTCTTACGTTCACATACAACGGGTGTAAGGCAGTTTTACACAGCGAAAACACTTAGGGTTAACTTGACGAGCCTAGCATGTACAGACATGGCCTCGGAACACGGAGACCGAAAGGTCGAACACGAGTCGTATGGAAGATACGATCAACATGAGAATGTTCACCGACGATGACTAGTCCGTCTCACGTGATGATCGGACACGGCCTAGTCGACTCGGATCGTGTAACACTTAGATGACTAAGAGGGATGTCTATCTAAGTGGGAGTTCATTATAATTTGATTAGATGAACTTAATTATCATGAACTTAGTCTAAATAATTTACAATATGTCTTATAGATCAAATGGCTAACGTACTCCTCAACTTCAACGCGTTCCTAGAGAAAACTAAGCTGAAAGACGATGGTAGCAACTATATGGACTGGGTCCGGAACCTGAGGATCATCCTCATAGCTGCCAAGAAAGATTATGTCCTACAAGCACCGCTGGGTGACGCACCTGTTCTCCCTGCAGAACAAGACGTTATGAACGCTTGGCAGGCACGTACCGATGACTACTCCCTCGTTCAGTGCGGCATGCTTTACAGCCTAGAGCCGGGGCTCCAAAAGCGTTTTGAGAGACATGGAGCATATGAGATGTTCGAAGAGCTGAAAATGGTTTTCCAAGCTCATGCCCGGGTCGAGAGATATGAAGTCTCCGACAAATTCTTCAGCTGTAAGATGGAGGAAAATAGTTCTGTCAGTGAGCACATACTCACTATGTCTGGGTTACATAACCGCTTGACTCAGCTGGGAGTTAATCTCCCGGATGATGCGGTCATTGACAGAATCCTCCAGTCGCTTCCACCAAGCTACAAGAGCTTTGTGATGAACTTTAATATGCAGGGGATGGAAAAGACCATTCCTGAAGTATTTGCTATGCTGAAATAAGCAGAGGTAGAAGTCAAGAAGGAACATCAAGTGTTGATGGTCAGTAAAACCACTAAGTTCAAGAAGGGCAAGGGTAAAAAGAACTTCAAGAAGGACGGCAAGGTAGTTGCCGCGCCCAGCAAGCAAGCTACCGGGAAGAAGCCAAAGAATGGACCCAAGCCCGAAACTGAGTGCTTTTATTGCAAGGAAAGTGGTCACTGGAAGCGGAACTGCCCCAAATACTTAGCAGACAAGAAGGCCGGCAAAACCAAAGGTATATTTGATATACATGTAATTGATGTGTACCTTACCAGTAATTGTAGTGACTCCTGGGTATTTGATACCGGTGCCGTTGCTCATATTTGTAACACACAGCAGGAGCTGCGGAATAAACGGAGACTGGCAAAGGACGAGGTGACGATGCGCGTCGGGAATGGTTCCAAGGTCGATGTGATCGCCGTCGGCACGCTACCTCTACATTTACCTACGGGATTAGTTTTAAACCTTAATAATTGTTATTTAGTGCCAGCTTTGAGCATGAACATTGTATCAGGATCTCGTTTAATTCGAGATGGCTACTCATTTAAATCCGAGAATAATGGTTGTTCTATTTATATGAGAGATATGTTTTATGGTCATGCTCCTATGGTGAATGGTTTATTCTTAATGAATCTCGAGCGTAATGCTACACATATTCATAGTGTGAGTACCAAAAGATGTAAAGTTGATAATGATAGTCCCACATACTTGTGGCACTGCCGCCTTGGTCACATAGGTGTCAAACGCATGAAGAAGCTCCATGCAGATGGACTTTTAGAGTCTCTTGATTACGAATCATTTGACACGTGCGAACCATGCCTCATGGGTTCGATGACCAAGACTCCGTTCTCAGGAACAATGGAGCGAGCAACCAACTTATTGGAAATCATACATACTGATGTGTGCGGTCCAATGAGTGTTGAGGCTCGCGGTGGCTATCGTTATGTTCTCACCCTCACTGATGACTTGAGTAGATATGGGTATGTCTACTTAATGAAACACAAGTCTGAGACCTTTGAAAAGTTCAAGGAATTTCAGAGTGAAGTTGAGAATCAACGTGACAGGAAAATCAAGTTTCTACGATCAGATCGTGGAGGAGAATACTTGAGTCACGAGTTCGGTACACACTTAAGAAAATGTGGAATAGTTCCACAACTCACGCCGCCTGGAACACCTCAGCGTAATGGTGTGTCCGAACGTCGTAATCGCACTCTATTAGATATGGTGCGATCTATGATGTCTCTTACCGATTTACCACTATCTTTTTGGGGCTATGCTTTAGAGACTGCCGCATTCACTTTAAATAGGGCACCGTCGAAATTCATTGAGACAACACCATTTGAATTATGGTTTGGGAAGAAACCTAAGCTGTCGTTTCTAAAAGTTTGGGGATGCGATGCTTATGTCAGGAAACTTCAACCTGAAAAGCTCGAACCCAAATCGGAAAAATGCGTCTTCATAGGATACCCTAAAGAAACTATTGGGTATATCTTCTACCTCAGATCCGAAGGCAAGATCTTTGTTGCCAAGAATGGGTCCTTTCTGGAGAAAGAGTTTCTCTCGAAAGAAGTAAGTGGGAGGAAAGTAGAGCTTGATGAAGTATTACCTCTTGAACCGGAAAATGGCGAAACTCAAGAAAATGTTCCTGAGGTGCCTGCACCGACTAGAGAGGAAATTAATGATGATGATCAAGATACTTATGATCAAGCTCTTGCTGAAATTCGAAGGTCCACAAGGACATGTTCCACACCAGAGTGGTACGGGAACCCTGTCTTGGAAATCATGTTGTTAGACAACAGTGAACCTTCGAACTATGAAGAAGCGATGGCGGGCCCGGATTCCGACAAATGGCTAGAAGCCATGAAATCCGAGATAGGATCCATGTATGAAAACAAAGTATGGACTTTGACTGACTTGCCCGTTGAACGGCGAGCCATAGAAAATAAATGGATCTTTAAGAAGAAGACAGACGCGGATGGTAATGTGACTATCTATAAAGCTCGGCTTGTCGCTAAGGGTTATCGACAAGTTCAAGGGGTTGACTACGATGAGACTTTCTCACCGGTGGCGAAGCTGAAGTCCGTCCGAATCATGTTAGCAATTGCCGCATTTTATGATTATGAAATTTGGCAAATGGACGTCAAAACGGCATTCCTTAATGGTTTCCTTAAGGAAGAATTGTATATGATGCAGCCGGAAGGTTTTGTCGATCCTAAGAATGCTGACAAGGTGTGCAAGCTCCAACGCTCGATTTATGGGCTGGTGCAAGCATCTCGGAGTTGGAACATTCGTTTTGATGAGATGATCAAAGCGTTTGGGTTTACACAGACTTATGGAGAAGCCCGTGTTTACAAGAAAGTGAGTGGGAGCTCTATAGCATTTCTCATACTATATGTAGATGACATACTTTTGATGGGAAATGATATAGAACTTTTGGACAGCATTAAGGCCTACTTGAATAAAAGTTTTTCAATGAAGGACCTTGGAGAAGCTGCTTATATATTAGGCATCAAGATCTATAGGGATAGATCGAGACGCCTCATAGGTCTTTCACAAAGCACATATCTTGATAAGATTTTGAAGAAGTTCAAAATGGATCAGTCCAAGAAAGGGTTCTTGCCTGTTTTGCAAGGTGTGAAATTGAGCTCAGCTCAATGTCCGACCACGGCAGAAGATATAGAAGAGATGAGTGTCATCCCCTATGCCTCAGCCATAGGTTCTATTATGTATGTCATGCTGTGTACCAGACCTGATGTAAACCTTGTCGTAAGTTTGGTAGGAAGGTACCAAAGTAATCCCGGCAAGGAACACTGGACAGCGGTCAAGAATATCCTGAAGTACCTGAAAAGGACTAAGGAAATGTTTCTCGTTTATGGAGGTGACGAAGAGCTCGTCGTAAAGGGTTACGTCGACGCTAGCTTCGACACAAATCTGGATGACTCTAAGTCACAAACCGGATACGTGTACATTTTGAATGGTGGGGCAGTAAGCTGGTGCAGTTGCAAGCAGAGCGTCATGGCGGGATCTACATGTGAAGCGGAGTACATGGCAGCCTCGGAGGCAGCACATGAAGCAATTTGGGTGAAGGAGTTCATCACCGACCTAGGAGTCATACCCAATGCGTCGGGGCCGATCAAGCTCTTCTGTGACAACACTGGAGCTATTGCACTTGCCAAGGAGCCTAGGTTTCACAAGAAGACAAGGCACATCAAGCGTCGCTTCAACTCCATTCGTGAAAATGTTCAAGATGGAGACATAGAGATTTGTAAAGTACATACGAACCTGAATATAGCGGATCCATTGACTAAACCTCTCCCTAGAGCAAAACATGATCAACACCAGAATTCCATGGGTGTTCGATTCATCACAATGTAACTAGATTATTGACTCTAGTGCAAGTGGGAGACTGTTGGAAATATGCCCTAGAGGCAATAATAAAAGCATTATTATTATATTTCTTTGTTCATGATAATTGTCTTTATTCATGCTATAATTGTATTATCCGGAAATCGTAATACATGTGTGAATAACAGACACCAACATGTCCCTAGTAAGCCTCTAGATGACTAGCTCGTTGATCAATAGATAGTCATGGTTTCCTGGCTATGGACATTGGATGTCATTGATAACGGGATCACATCATTAGGATAATGATGTGATGGACAAGACCCAATCCTAAGCATAGCGTGAGATCGTGTAGTTCGTTTGCTAGAGCTTTTCTAATGTCAAGTATCTTTTCCTTTGACCATGATATCGTGTAACTCCCGGATACCGTAGGAGTGCTTTGGGTGTATCAAACGTCACAACGTAACTAGGTGACTATAAAGGTGCACTACAGGTATCTCCGAAAGTGTTTGTTGGGTTGACACGGATCGAGACTGGGATTTGTCACTCCGTATGACGGAGAGGTATCACTGGGCCCACTGTCAGGACCCCGACTCGATGTCACATCGATCTAGCTTGTAACACCTCATATCACTTTGCGGCCTCACGCACGGTATCCCCACGGGTGTCGCCTTACCTTTGCCCGGGACCGTTTGCGCCTTTTGGCTCACGTATATGATAGTGTCGCTAGCATCCATATGATAAAGAGCCCGGGCTGACATGACTAGTCGTAAACCCAAAGTGGCACAGACTTACAGGGACAGGCATCCATGACCCAGCTTCGAACGTGTCGGTCATCAGCAAGTGGGTCCGGGCTGTAGCACTGGGCTAGCAGGACTCCGGTAAACCGGGCTGTAGCGGGCTAACAGGACTCCGGTACTCAATGCGTGACATTTCCCCGAAGGGACAGACACCGGAACGAAGAAGGACACATGCCGGCCAGCCTAAGTGTTCCAGAGCAGTAGCAAGCTACCATGGCTCAGCGGTAACACTAGGAGACATTTCCCGATAAGAGAGGCTACTAAAGATAAACAACTAGATAGTCAGATCCCACACATACCAAGCATTTCAAACATACACACAATATGCTCGATATGTGCAAATACAACAAGGCATCACAACATGACTCTATGACCCAAGTACTTTATTTAAGGCTCAGAGAGCCATACATAACACACACAAAGGTACGGGTCACACGACCCAGCATTCAAGTCATACAGTCATACAAACCAGCAGCGGAAGTAGCTTGTCTGGGTACAGACAACTAGCAAAATAAAAGAGGCTTGGAAAGCCTAGCTATACTACGAGGTCCTTCACAAGCTCAGGATCACCACCTGGGCCTTAGCCTACTCATTGATGTCAACGTCTACGTAGAACCCATCAGAAGGGGTTGCAGCGTCTTCTGAAAAAATGTAAATTATAGCAACATGAGTACAAAGGTACTCAGCAAGACTTACATCAGATCCTACATGCATGCATATTATCAAGAAGGGTTGGTGGAGTTGTTGCAGCAGGCCAGCTTTGACTCTTGGCTAGGCTAACCTATGAGACTCCAACTTGAAATGGTTTTGCGCACACGAGTCCGTTACTCACCAATTCAATACACTACCGAGGATCCACCTCCGTCTTCCTACGGAAGAGCCATCCTCGGCACTCACCCTTATCTTGAGGTTTTTAGTAGTTTCCATTTACTTGTCTATGAACTGTATAGGCAACCAAGTAGTCCTTTACCACAGATGCGGCTATTCGAATAGATCATGATAACCCTGCAGGGGTGTACTTCTTCATACACGCTCTCACCACTTACCGTCGTTTACACGACATGTACTCGGCAACCTTCAAGCGGAAGCCCAACGTGGGTGTCGGCCACGACCTACCTAACCACCTAAGCCTCCAGTCCAGGTTTATCGCCTATCCAGGTTCCATCCGCAGGGAGTCCGGCCGAGGTTTCCCATACGGCCCCGAACGATGTGAACAGGGTTCCCGAAATACCAAACGGGTATTCGGTACACCCGGCCACGTACCTACCGCATCACAGCCCACCCCTACGGTCAGCGCTGTCCACGGCCTCCAGTAGACTACAAACACCAGAAACTACTTGCAACTCCTGGACGGAGAACTAGGGTGAATAAGAAGTCGAGAGGGTCCATTGGTTTCGGGCCCAATGCATGGTAGTAGCTGGTTCTTAAATCACACATACAGATCTCAGTGCTTAAGGTCGGCTTCAATGAAACAACCCACCATGTACTCCTACATGGCCTCTCATCGATACCTTTACCAAATCGTGTTCACCACACCACTCCCATTACCGACATAATCATTTCACTCTGGCCCATCACCCAGATGAACCAGACCTGACACGACTCTAAGCATAGCAGGCATAGCAAGGTAGGAACAACACATACATATGGCTCAATCAACTCCTACACATGCTAGTGGGTTTCATCTAGTTACTGTGGCAATGACAGGTCATGCAGAGGAAGTGGGTTCAACTACCGTAGCACACAGCAGTTTGAAACGCGTTGTCTTAATGCAGTAAAAGAGAGCAGGAGCGAGAACATGGGATTGTATCGATATGATCAAATGGTTGGTTGCTTGCCTGATGGTTCGATGCACTGATACGATTCTTCGTTAGGGTAATCACGATACTCCTCGGTGGCAGAACCTGCCGCAAAGAACACCGATACACAACCATCACCAAACAATGTGCAACAATATGATGCATGCATGAAACATAGCAATATGAATGTGTTGGGCTAATGCAACTAAGACCAGAAGGGTTTGAACCAATTTGAATCAAAGATTCAAATTTCAAACTCAAACATGGCCCTTTAAAGTGTTTTTCCTTGTTCTGCATTAAACATCAAGTTAACTTGTTTAATCATGCATGAAAATAGTACAGATGGATAGATTGGATTTTTCTGATCATTTTTCATATATAATTTGTCTGATTTGGAGTTACAGAATAAAAGTTATGAATTTTTAAAGTTTAAACTATATTCTGGAATTTCCTATATTAGATTAATTCCAGAAAATCAATTATTGCGTCAGCCTGACGTCAGTGTGACGTCAGCAGGTCAACGGAACATGTCCAGGTCAAACCTGACAGTGGGTCCCGCGTGTCAGGGTGATTAATTTAATTAAAGTTTAAATAAAACTAAACATGTTTAATTAACAGGGCTGGGCCCCACCTATCATTGACTCAGGGGAGTCAACCAGGGCCCACCCGTGGTCAAACCCGGGTCAGCTGCACCGACGTTTAGCCGCCGGCGAGCCCGACGCAGCGGCGGAAGTGGTTTTGGCTGTTTCGGCCACCAAATGGGTCGCGGAGACCACCGGAGTGGAGCTGAGGACGAGCCGCAGCTCTTGGTGGAGTCCGTTGGGGTCGGGGTGGCCGGAGTTGGTGCCAGCGACGACTTTGGCGGCCGCCGGGGTTCGGCCGAAGATGAACTTGACGCTAGAGGGGTCAGTGAGGCGCGGGGAGTAGCTAACTAGGTGCTACGTGACACGGTGAGTAAGATGGACACCGTGGAGTGGTCGGAGGGTGACCGGGAGCACGTCGGCGATGAGCTCCACGGCGGTGGGTGCGGTTGAGCTCCGGGAGGTCGCTACATGGCTCGGGAGCAAGAAAAGAAAGGGGGGGAAGATGGCCAAGCTCACAGTGAGTGCGACGAGGCCCTTGGTGCGGCCGGGGATGGACCGGAGCGACGACGGAGTTGAAGGGGATCTCCGGCGACGGCGGTTCGGGCGAGGTCGTTGCGGTGGACTCGGGCGTTGCGAGCGCTCGGGGCTCGGCTCGCTCGATGGAGTGGACAGCGGCGGAGCTCCTGGACACGATGAGCGGACGCACGGGCGGCGGGGAGCACGGCTACGACGAAGGCACGGCGATGGTGGCGTCGATCATGGCGGGGGAAGC